>NW_009196482.1:428-1391 GCF_000690835.1 Fulmarus glacialis | reverse complement strand
CCGCACCCTGCTCGGTGCCGGAGCAGCCCCCATCCCACCGTGGGGACACGCAGCCCTTGCTTACATCTGCTGGTCCCTGCTGGGCTGGGAAATGTTCCCTCCACCCTGCTTTCAGGGAAGGGAAACTGAGGCAGGGAAGGATGTGAGCATCCCATCCATGCACAGACAGCAGGGCTGGCGGCAGCTCCTCTGCTCCTGGCACTGAAAGGGGAGCTGGCAACGTGGGGGACAACCGGCCCTCTCAAATCTACAAGGATTTCCCCAAGGCCGTGCAGCACAGTGCCCACCCTGTCATCATTAGACTCCAGAGTAAACAGCTGAAATAGTGCCATTCCACACTGAGACAAACTACCCTGGCCAGACCAGTGACCCTCCCTGGCCTCGGCTGTCCCTGCAGCTCCCATCTCCCTCTGCCACCACACCATAGCTCCACCTCCAGGCCACCGCTGCCTGGGTCCCCCCAGGACCATGGGGCCCCGGGCCAGGAGGGGAGGGATGCAGCTCTCTGTGGAGCAGGGCCTGCCACCAAATCCTGCAGAGACCCCGTGGGATGTGCTGCCGCTCAGCCCCGGGACCCTGCTCCATGCCCCACACTCCCCATCCCTACCTCAGGGACACCACGACCCTGCAAGCCATCATGGCCCCCAGCTCACCCACCTCTAGCTCCAGAGCTGCCGGGCAGTCTGTGGCCGCCCTGCCGCAAGGAGAGATGGCTGCCCCAAGGGACTTTTCACTCTGGAAAATCCCACCCACCCCACGGCGGCTCATGTTTTCGGGGCATTCCCACACGTGCAAAGCCCCACAGCACGCTCAGGGGTAAACTGAGGCAGGGAGGAGCAGCCGGGTCAGTACAAGGCTCTGCTGGGGGGCAGGGGGACGGCACCGTGCCAGGGGACCCAGCTGGGGGACCCCATCCAACTCAAGGAGGTGCACGTTACGGCAACAATACGTGCGGCGAGCACC
>NW_009196482.1:0-287 GCF_000690835.1 Fulmarus glacialis | reverse complement strand
CCCGCCTGCCATCTAAAGACGGACTTACCGCCAGGTCCGGCGCTTCGTTAAGCCGCAGATTAAACGCGCACCATCTGCAAGGGGAAACTTTAATGCAGGATAATAACCTGCAGCACACACTCTGCCGTGTCACCGCGCGCCCCGGGCATGCCAGGCAGGTGGGCGTGAAGCCCCTCGGTGGCACGAAGTCCCTTAGCAGCGCCATCCCCCTCAGCGGGGATTTCAAGGGCTTTGCACATGCGAGGTGGTACCCAGGCTGGATGTCCCCATCCTCCCCGCTGTCCCCT
>NW_009196481.1:0-1362 GCF_000690835.1 Fulmarus glacialis | reverse complement strand
GCAACCAGCTCCCCGCCGCCCCCGCTCCTGCGGTGCGCGCCCCGGAGCAGCGGCCACACGGTGATTTCCCTCCCTCTTTTGTGTTTCCTATAGGGAAAACAACGAGAATTCCAACTCCAACAGCCACAACCCGCTCGCGGCGTCAATGAACGGGAATAAAACAGTTTTGGGGAGCTCAGAGGACGAGAAGACGCCGTCAGGGACCCCGGATCACACCTCCTCCAGCCCCGCGCTGCTGCTCAGTTCCAACCCCGGGTTGCAGCCCCTGCACGGCCTGGGCCACCCCCAGGGCCCCAGCGCCATCCCCGTGCCCAGCGCCGACCCCATGCACCACCACAGCTTGCAGGACTCCATCCTCAACCCCATGTCATCTAACCTGGTCGATCTGGGTTCTTAAAACCGTGTACACGCTCCTTGCTTCGCACCAGCCCTCCTTTACTCTATTTTTTTCTTCTTTTTTTTTTTTTCCTTAATCTTACCAGAGACTTTGAAAGCGATGACAAACTCCTTAGTGGATGTGTTGTGCCCTTTGGCAGCAGGCTGGCTGCAGGTTTGGAAGGCATCGGACTCGGCTGTGGGCAGTGATGTTGTGAAAAGCCTTAAGGATTGCTTAAAGGTGGTCTCAGGCGTGTAAGGACTGTTGGACAGGAGCTGTGATTTTCACGGCAGGCTGTAAGGCGGTTCGGTGTAGCAGCTCTTTCCAGCCTTAACTTCACGAATCTCTCGGTGGTGTCACTCGATCGGACCGGTCTGTGTGGGAAGAGGCACATTGTAATCTTTTATTTTCGGGGGTGGGGAGGAAAGGGGAGCGCAAGGCCGCTGTTTCCATGCCTGTTTGGAAGTTACACATCGCTCCCGTTATTCTATTGTAGTTATGTATCTGTGGCAGGTGTACGATGTACAATTTCAACTAAGAATACAAAAGTTGTAGTCAAGTTATAGCAGCAACACGCGCTCTAGGCAGACTCTGTAACCTTCTTGTAGCTGATGCTATGCAGAGAGACGGCTTCTTTGGCCTTGTCCATGTGGTGCTTTCGCCATTTGCTGGGTGGGAAAGGAAGTGATGGCCCGGCTCCGGCCCAGAGGAAGGCAGGGGCAGATTCTCCCCTCAGTGTGCAACGAGGGCAGGAGCGGGCTTTAAAAAAAAGAAGAATTGCTGCTCAAGTTTAGACCTAAACGACAGTATCAACCGCGAGTCACTCACCTTAGTTTTGTTTATTGTTTATATTATGTGAATACATTCTTTGGAAAATATTTCTGCTTTTATTTTATAATAAAATTTAGAAATCTAACTCGGCGTACGGTTGCTTCACTCGCCCGCGGGGTGTTTTCGGGCTCAGCCCTGCGTGGCAGCAGAGCGGG
>NW_009196480.1:363-914 GCF_000690835.1 Fulmarus glacialis | reverse complement strand
GGGCGGGGGGCACACGCGTGTGCGTGTGTCAGCCCCACCCTATAGGGACACCCCAGCCCCTATAGATCAGGCCCCAAAGGGAGCCCCGGGTCCTATACATCCTATCCTATAGGGAGCCCCAGGCCCTATAGATTGGGCCCTATAGAACCCTGCCTGCCCTATAGATCTGGCCCCAAAGGGAGCCCCAGGCCCTATAGATTGGGCCCTATAGAACCCTGCCTCATAGGGAGCCCCAGCCCCTATAGATCTGGCCCCATAGGGTGCCCCAGGCCTTATACATCCTATCCTATAGGGAGTCCTAGTCCCTATAGATCTGGCCCTAGAGGAAGCCTGAGCTCCTATAGATCGGGCCCCATAGGGAGCCCCAGCCCCTATAGATCTGGCCCCATAGGGTGCCCAAGGCCGTATAGATCCTACCCTATAGGGAGCCCCAGGCCTTATAGATCTGGCCCTATAGGGAGCCCCAGGCCCTATACAGCCAGCCCCATAGAGCCCTGCCTCATAGGGAGACCCCCCCCATCCCCTATACATCTATAGGGAGACGCCCATCC
>NW_009196480.1:0-218 GCF_000690835.1 Fulmarus glacialis | reverse complement strand
GGGACCCCCCGCGCCCTATAGATCCTCCCCTATAGGGACCCCCAGCCCCTATAGATCTGGCCCCATAGGGTGCCCCAGGCCGTATAGATCCTACCCTATAGGGAGCCCCAGGCCTTATAGATCTGGCCCTATAGGGAGCCCCAGGCCCTATACAGCCAGCCCCATAGAGCCCTGCCTCATAGGGAGACCCCCCCCATCCCCTATACATCCATAGGGAG
>NW_009196479.1:0-869 GCF_000690835.1 Fulmarus glacialis | reverse complement strand
TCCTGGCCAGGGTGTCGTCCCCCCCCCCCATCCAGGGGACCTCCCCAGGCATGGAGACGTGCAGGGTGCCGGGAAGCTCGCAGCCAGGACCTTCCCCTCCATCCCCTCCGCAAGGCACCCCCGAGCTCCAGGGCGCCCGCGCGGGTGGGTGACGCCGAATTGCCCCAGACACCTCCCAGCTGACGCGCGGGCAGCGAGGCAGAGGCGTGAACAGCCGGAGGCTCTGCAAAAGCCCGCAGAACATCGCAGGCAGCCGCTTGCAGATCCCGAGGATCCCAGCAATGGGGGACCAGGCTGCCCTCACCCCACGGAACCCCTCGACCCTGGTAAGCGGGTGCCCGGCGAGGAGCAGAGCCGCCCCGCCACGCCAGACGGGGCGGTGGAGCCGGTATTTTCCACAGCACTTTAAATACGCAACCCGGGGGCTGGCAATGGTCGGCTCTCAAGCGTGACTGAGGCTCTTCAGCTGGCATGGGAGTTGCTGCACAATCCAGATCACTGGCTGGGGAGAAAGCAAACAGCACAGGTCCTCCTCCAGTACGCAATGGTGGGATCAAATCCATCAGTGAGCCCCTTCTGAAGCCACCCATTACTCTCAGACGTCCAAGATCATAGAATCATAGAATCACAGAATAGTTTGGGTTGGAAGGGAGCTTTAAAGGTCATCTGGTCCAACGCCCATGGATGCCACGTCTCTGCCACCAGCGCTGCCCTTCGGGCCGTGCTCCAGGAGAGAAGCGGGGAGTAACGGCGAGGATGTGCAAGATGGGGAGGGACCAGGGTTTCCCTCTGATGTTCCCTCAGGTAGGGACATCAGCAGCATCACGCATGTCATCTCGTGCCTCCAGCTTCTCCAGCTGCTCCCCTGG
>NW_009196478.1:476-695 GCF_000690835.1 Fulmarus glacialis | reverse complement strand
GGCGGAGAGGGGAAGGGGGAGTGCTTGCCCCACGGGACCCCTCCCCGCTCCCATGCCCAACGCTGTGGGGATCTCCCACCCTGGGTGCCACGGCCATGGGTGCTGGCCACGGGAGCCAGCCCTAGGTGCCACAGCCATGGGTGCCAGCTGTAGGAGCCAGCCCTGGATGCCACAGCCATGGGACCTGGCCCCGGGTGCCATGGATATGGATGATGGCTG
>NW_009196478.1:0-375 GCF_000690835.1 Fulmarus glacialis | reverse complement strand
TGGCCATGGGTGCCAGCCATGGGAGCTGCCTCAGGTGCCATGGCTGAGGGAGCTGGCCACAGGTCCCGCAGCCATGGGTGCTGGCCATGGTAGCCAGCTCCAGGTGCCATGGCCATGGGTGCTGGCCATGGGAGCCAGCCCCAGGTGCCACAGCCCTACCTGCGGCCGTAGTTTCTGCAGCAGCTGGATGGACTCATGGGAGAGAAAGTCGTGCCACTCGATGTGCCCCTTCTTGTCAGGGTCCAGGGCGGAGAACTGCAGGGCTGCCTGCTCCTCCTGCGCCTCGGCCATGGGCCGCTCAAACTGCTGCTTGTGCACCAGGTGCTTGTAGTGCAGGAAGTCATCCAGGGTCAGGCAGGTCTCTGCGGGGGATAG
>NW_009196477.1:2606-4130 GCF_000690835.1 Fulmarus glacialis | reverse complement strand
GCATCCCCACCTCCGTCTGCCCCGCGCCCCATCCTCGCCCTGCCCCGTCTCCGATCCCCGCGAGCTCCAGCAGGGAGATGCAGGGATGGGATGTCAAACCCCAGCCAGTTTTAGCTGTGTTCAATTTACTCCAAAAAAATAAACGTGCAGCAGCGTGAGCTGCCATGAACACACTGCCAGCCCTGTACAGCACCGGGGCAAAGCAAGTGCAACCCATCCCTTAGGAAAACACCGTGTTTTCAGCTTTCTCCCAGCCTGATGCAACACGTAAAACCCCAGGAACCTGGGCATTTTTCACAGAATCCCAAGATACTTCACTTTGAGACGCTGGAGACAGCAAAGCTGAAGTTTCAGCGAGGCTGCGCACCGAGCACGTGGAGCCTGCGCCACATATTTCACTGTGAAAATCTCAACAAAGTTGACACGTCTCCACTAAGCGCTTCAGCCCCCAGCAAACCAGCACTGCCCAGCAGGAAAAACCACCCGGCAGAAAGTTTGCCACAGGTCGAGGAAGCCCACAGGTACCGCAGAGCTGGGATGCGGAAAATGAGAGCACGGTGGCACTCCAGAAAATATCAGTTGGAAAATCCTCCCTTTCTCCCAGACGCCTCCGTGCATCCCCTCCTCCTGCCATACCCCTCGGATGCCCTTGAAGGACCAAGCCAGGCACTTCGCCCTTCGCTGCAGGGTGCAGGGGCTACAACACCCACCGCATTTTCAGCCCCGCACGAGCCCCCGGCAGCCGCGTTTTGCAGCTCTTGCACTTCGTTTCATGCAATTACAGGCTTCCTTCTGCAAGGCAACAGTGCAACACTTTGTCGCCGTGGGTGGGTTTTACCCCTGTAAGCTCTCCCTGCCCATCGCCCCGTTGCAGCCAGGGCACGAGGGCAGAACCGCCCGAAGCTCACAGCTCCTCCGCGGGCGCCGGCTGCAGGGCTTGCGTTTGCAAGGGTGCCCGTGCACGCTGCAGCAATCCCGGGAGCAGAGTCGTGGGATGTTGGCAGCCTCGGGGAAGCCGGCTGGGGAACCGGGCAGAGCCCTTTTTCCGCAGCCGCGGGAGCCACTGCGCTGAGCTGGGGAAACCACCCGGCACCAGGAGAGCTGCAGGCTGGAAAAGCTGCTGGCATCCCAACTCATGGCCGGCTGCACGAGAGCATCCCTTACCCCCCTGGGCTTAAATGCTATTTAAATTAAGGCAGACTGGCTAGGGGAGGGACTGCCGAGGAGTTACAGGGCTTGGCTTCAAAGCGATGAGACGAAGAGCCTTTGCTCAAGTGGGTTTGATTAGCGGGCAGGTTGTTAGCTGTAAACCCAAGGGTCTGCTTTTCTGGGAAAAACTCCCGGATCCAGGCTGGCACCGGAGGAAAAACCACCGCATCCAGCAGCAAACCCTGCCGCTCCAGCCAGCAACCGCCGAGCCCCCCGGGGCCACATCCAGCCCTGCCACGGGCACAGAGCAGGATGGGGGTGCGGGAAGCCTCACGGGAGCTGAGGGTCTCTCCCTCCCTCCCGACACACACCTTC
>NW_009196477.1:1956-2267 GCF_000690835.1 Fulmarus glacialis | reverse complement strand
CGGCCGCTCGCAGCTGGCCAGCGAGTTTCAAACAGGAGGGGAATAAAGAAAGAGGGACGGCGAGAAGAAATACTGTTTCTCCCTTTTTCTTCTCTTTTTTTCCCTTGTCTTCCCCCCCCACCCCAAAAGACAGAAAGACAAACCGCGAACAACATAATTGCTGAAATGTGGCGTGTAATAATAGCTATTCAGAAGCTGATCATTCATATTAAACAGGGTGAAGCAAGCTTCTCATTTGCATGTTTGAGATTATATGCATTTCAAAAGTCATTTCCGCAGGGTATATGACTGACATTAATTCCCATGTGGAG
>NW_009196477.1:0-1939 GCF_000690835.1 Fulmarus glacialis | reverse complement strand
GTCCTGGCACTACCAAACCCGTGCGTGGGGTGACACACCGGTGGCTGCGGGAGAATTCAAGGTTAACGGGATTACTGGGCTTTGGTTTTGTTTGAAGCGCAGGAGCCGGGATGCCGGGTTGAGGGCACGGCACGATCGGAGCAGCTTCCTAAGAAGGGATCGGGAAAGGATGGGATGCTCGCCTACAGATGCTGCGTTAGGAGCAAAAAAGCTGGAAGAAAGAAAACACCTTTCACCCTCGAAAACTACATTTGCTCCTTCCCCCCACAGATGTCAAACAAGAGCCTGCAGAAATATCAAATTATTGCTGTGACTTTTCTCATTTTCCTTCCGAAACTCCGCCGCCTGCTCCGCGTTTCGACCAGGCGAGTGGCCCCGCGGGGAAAGCCGGGCTCGGGCTCTGTCTGTGTCCGGCAGTCACAAGGTATCACCACGGCCAGAAACTCGGCAGGATTCAAAAAGGGATTTGACTTTTATACGGAGAACAAGAATATCCAGAGTTACAACAGGAAGTATTAAAAAAGGAAAAAAAAAAAAAAAAATTTTTTTGGAAAGGATATAAAACTTTCCTGGCTTCGGGGCATAAATTGAAGCTTAACAATTGGGAATTAGGAGGAAATCTCTTCTGGTGGAGGAGCCGTAACGGGGGAGCCGGACCCGGGGGCTCGCTCTGCCGGCCCCGGCCCTGCCAGAGGCAGGATGCTGGAGCAGATGAACCGGCGCTGGGGTCCAGCCGGGTGATTCCCGCAGCCCGGGACACCAGGCCAGTTGGGTTCCCTCTCCAAGTCTAGTAAAACTCCACTTCCCGTTCGCAAACCCTACTGGGATGCTGGTGTGTCTGGGTTCCCAACACTGCAAGGGAAGTAATAAAAGAAAGTAATAATAATAATGAAAATATTTCCATTCATATAAAAGTTTTACAAAAAAACCTTAAAAAAAAAAAAAAAAAAAAGGAAGCCAGTGTCTGCGATGTTATAAAGTCGATTTAAATTACGAATGAGTGCCTTTCCAGCTGGGGCTGATCCGGGATGGCTGAAGCCGTGCTGGGAAGAGCAAAACCCGGCTGCGCGACCGGCTGCGAGTGCTGAAGCACACGTGCATCCCTGCACACAGACAGGAGGGCTCTGCAGCATCCCAGCTCCGGCTTTTCATCTATTTTAGTTCAAACACATCCAATATTTTAGGGATTCTCCATACGCTGGTATCCAGAGGGTCTAATCAGGATCAGACCTTCCCCCAGGCATAAAGGCAGGGACCCTGTCCAGGCAGTCATCGCAGAAGATACAACACCCAGATAAAGTAGAAAAGGATGGTTTTACTTAAAAGGGGAGGGGAGGAGACCCCTCTAACGGCAACCAGCCACAGAAGCTGCGGATTGCTAATGACCATCTCAGACTCAAAATCACTTCACTGAATAAGCACTCTGCCTTTTTTTTTCCCCCCCTTTTACTTAAACGCGCACCTTTCGCAGGACAAAGAAAAGGAAACAGAGAATTACAAATGCAGCAAAGAATCCCCCTGCCTTTAGCAGTACCATATGGCAATGAGAGTGTATTAATTACCGTTACTTTTTAATTAACAATTGCTTCATCTGAGCAGTAACATTTCCTTGACATCCCCTGACTTGCCGCTAACCTGTAAAGTGCATGTGCCATGCCAAGTCATCAATTCTTTTTTATTGACATCCCCCCCCAAACAGGCACGATACCAGGGTTTTCCAATTAACACCTCCACACTCTCTAATTAGCGCAATTAACAGACTGATGGATGCCCAGAGCTTCCCTGCGAGGGCGGGTGCGGATCAGCTGGCCGGGCTGTCGGACAGGGCTCCCGCCGCGTGCCCAACACGCGTGTGCCGTGCTCCCCGGGGTCTCGTGGGAGCACCGCGTGTGTGCCGTGCCGCAGAGCCCGGCATCGCCGCGGAGCCTTTCCGAGCCCC
>NW_009196476.1:408-1529 GCF_000690835.1 Fulmarus glacialis | reverse complement strand
CCTTAATGATTCTATGATTCTATGTTACACACAAAATAGGTTTGTCATAATACACACATATGTGCATGTACTCTCGCTTTCACGTGTGTGCTTGTGTCTATGTAGCTCTGTGTATTTAGGTATCTACATACAGTTGCATATACAGATATAAATTCAGTTGTATTTTCATTCAACATATTTAGCAGAATTTAATAATCTGGGTTTATATTTATGTATCTATAATTATATATCATTGCTATAAGGTTCTGTGTTTAATATACACTATATGTTATGCACAAAGTATATTTGTTATAATAGACGCGCACACGCAGTGTCTCTCTGCATGTGCATGTGTAGCTGTATCGATAATTAGCTATAAGTGTAATAATTATGTTTTCAGAAAGCATATTTTTAATAAATTCATTTTATATTTCAATCTATAAAATAGATTTTAGTGGTGTATATATAGGCATGCTTATAGGAAAATAATTTTAAAAATTTTCCTTGGGCTGTGCACCTTCATCAGTGCCACCCCACCCCCGCCCCAAGCCCACGGGAACCAAACTTTGTTGGGTGCCAAGTCCCCAGCACGATCCGAGCACTGTAACCACACAGTGCAGATGTGCGTTGTGTTGTGTGTCCTTAGGTGGGGTGTATATTTAGCAGCTTTTTATTATTGTGTTTTATATTATGTATATAACAGATGATACATGCTTTTGGAGATGTTTGTATTTTTTATATACAGTAACATATATGTGTCAGAAGATTTTCACATACAATTAAATATTCATTAGCATACACATGTACATATAAAATTTAAGAATTAGTAGTAGTATAGCATATTTAGTAGCATTTTAATATAATACATAAGTATATAAAATGATCTATTTTAGGTATATAATGTAGATTATGGCGATAGATAAAAATTTTCAGAGTGTGTGTATATATGTAAATCTATGTATATAGATATATATTTAGAGATATATATTTACACATAGCTATAAACAGTTTTAGGTATATACGTGTGTGTGCGCGCGCGCGCATGTGTGTTTTTAAAGCAAACCTACTGCAGGACACGAGGCGGGGGGGTGTCTGTCCATCCGTCCATCCGTCCCCCACAGGCCACCTCCGCTGGCTGCGGT
>NW_009196476.1:0-307 GCF_000690835.1 Fulmarus glacialis | reverse complement strand
CGCCCCTCGCACCCTTGCTGGAGGTTGGTGACACCGCAGGGGCTACCCGCTTCCCAAGAGGAGCCGAGGGTATCGGTGCCTGTGGCAGCCGTGCAGGGCTCACCCGTCACCGGCCCAGCTGCCAGGTATGATGAGACGAGAGACCCCCCTGCTCATGAGAGCGAGACCCCGTGTGCCCCAGGCGGGGGCCCTGACACAGCGTCACCACGGGGAGAAAGACCAAGGGCAGGGGGGTAGTGTCCCTCCACTTGCGTGTGCAGCTCTGCTTGTGCAACGCTGGCTGCAGCGGACCGGCTCTTTCCCACCC
>NW_009196475.1:269-20790 GCF_000690835.1 Fulmarus glacialis | reverse complement strand
AGCGGCTGCTTTCGTTTCGCCCTGTCGGAGAGGGACTGCGAGAAGCGCCGTGCGTTGGTCTGGTGTACGTTTTAAAGCCCTGGAGGTCCTCAGTGTTACCTGTTTCCTTATTCTAGCTGTAACGTTTGAACTCTAGTATGTACTAAACCGGTAGGAACCAATTTAATTGCTGCATAGGATTATGCTTTGTAACATAAATTTGGACGTTTTGCTTGTTTATTATGCAAATATAGATACTGCCCTTCAAAGTAGAGCTTTGACAGATGGATGCTTTCTGTGCTTGAATGTCAGCCAGTATGCCTTTTTAGCAACGCATCCAGCCTTTGGCAACGTCTGTATATTATGAAACTAAAGTATACTAGGAAACTACCCCAAAAAATTGCATCCTGCAAATACTGCTAGTTTTTAATGTATTTTTATATATATGTATATACACATATATATTTGAAATTTCTCTCACTTATGTGTTTGATCTTTGTGACACTTCTTGTGGTTATGTAAATGAAGAGGTGTTTTTATGCAGTTCTCTGAGGATTCAGGTACTTAAAACGGAACAGGCATTACATTTCACATGAGCTGAGCACAAACCATGTTGGAAACTTGATGTCTGCATTACAGATGGGAAAGAATTTTGTAACTTGTTCCACGTTTCCGCAGAAAATTTCATATAGTATACATTAAGCTTCACTGTTTTACTGTGCGAAGTGGATTGTGTGCAAGGAACTTGTGAATTTTTTGCTCTCTGCCTCAGAAATGTCCATAGAACCTTGCCTCCCTTTCTCCTGCCCCCCTCCCACCCCATGAAAAAAGCATGACATTTGTAGGTGGTTTACAGACTAAAGAAATTCGCTCTGTAGAACAACTTTTAATGATAAACATGTCCTTTGTATCTCTAACTGACTTGTCTTCTGTAAAATAACGCTTTAGATACAGAAACTAAAAAAGCAAAAACTGAAGAAGATGGATCTGTGGAGGTAGAAGATGAAGATAAGCAGGATTCTGGAGAGAAGGAAGTGGAAGAGGAGGAAGGGGAGGAGGAAGAAGTGCCCAGTTTACCACGGGGTGTAACAGGTATCTTGTGTCCTCTTTTTCGTACGTGTGCAAAAAGCCAAGATCTAACGCTTTCTTCCAGAGCAAGTTGCAGTTTTCAGATTAGCTGTATAAGTCAGGTGTTTGAATATAGTGACATGACACTGGCAACTCCACAGCTATTACTCAGTTACTGTTCTTTGAAATTTGCATTATATACACACTCCTATTAGTCTTAAAATTACTAGTGAAAATCTGTTTTAAAACATACGTACACACATATGTTTAACTGTAGAGGAAAAAGTCAATGAAGAGCAAGATGGAGGTGTATGACGCACAAGTTTGGCAGGAGAAGCAGTGCATTCATGTTCTTTTTTAACAGCCCTGCGTAGTATTCTTAGGAACACATTAATACAGAGTATTTTGTCCATGTCTTAAGATTTTATGGTAGAAAGGAATAAGAAAAAGTCCTTTGCTTTGATTTTTTTTTCATCTAGGTCAATTTTAACTGGGTAATCTCAGAGGACAGATGGAATTGAAGAAATAAGTTTGAATATTTTTTTATTCCCCCCGTCACTTCAGGTGCTTTTGAAGACAATTCTTTTACTTCCCTGGCTGGTGTTGTCAGTGAGAATACATTGAAAGGCATAAATGACATGGGTTTTACACACATGACCGAAATTCAGCATAAAAGTATTAAGCCGCTTCTGGAAGGCAGGTAAGAAATAATGTCTTTTTAATCCCTATATTGACCCCAAATGTTGTGTAAATTTTGCTAGCAAGCTAAATACATGAAATGTGGCTTTCTGCAGCTAAACTGCTTTTTTTAAAAGATGTTCTCATATGTTTTATATATTTTGTATATAGACATTAATACAAGTTAACAAAGTATATCTGTGAACAAATACTTACAGTAATCTCATGGAAACTGCTTTGGCTTTGAAAGCAGGGAAGTCTCTTTTCACTAGTCTTGTTGTCAGTGTGTCTCAAAGACACTGTCTCACACTGTCACTAGAGACATAGTGACCAACTGCTGTGGACTGCATCTGCCACCAAGCTCTTAATACTAACTCTACTGGTTTCCTTTAAGCCATGTTATGTTTTTACATTGTCAGCGTTGTTCAGAATAGGATTGTTCTTTTCTCTGTACAATCAATTAAAGGCTTCTTTTTCTAACTTTGCTGCATACAGGGATATTTTAGCAGCTGCAAAAACAGGCAGTGGCAAAACACTTGCGTTCCTTATTCCTGCAGTAGAGCTCATCTACAAGCTAAAATTCATGCCTAGAAATGGTAAGGCTCTTCATTTCACAGTTGAATTTTACTGTGGCGCAGCCATTTAGGGACATGGCTAGGAGAGGGATTGGATGAGTTGTAACTTATTCCTGTCTGATTGATGTATTTTTTAGGAACGGGTGTTATTATTCTTTCTCCTACTCGAGAGCTTGCTATGCAAACCTACGGAGTTCTTAAAGAACTTATGAATCATCATGTTCACACCTATGGTCTGATAATGGGGGGCAGTAACAGATCAGCAGAAGCACAGAAACTTGGGAATGGAATCAACGTCATTGTAGCAACACCAGGAAGACTGCTGGATCATATGCAGGTAGATAAAATATTGATGTCTAATCTGCGTTATTAAAACTTAAAGAACTCCTGTCGCTGTCTGGCTCTGAATTTGTTAAATCTTCTAGAACACTCCAGGTTTCATGTATAAGAACTTGCAATGTTTGGTAATTGATGAGGCGGATCGTATCTTGGAGGTTGGATTTGAAGAAGAAATGAAACAGATCATAAAACTTCTACCAAGTAAGAAAAAAAAAAAAATCTGTCTTTCCTGGAAATCACTTGACTAACATTATGTCTTCTTTATGACTCAATTATTATACGAGAAGTCATTAATTTTTATACTTCTGTAAATGCACTTCAGAGTGATTGTCTTACTCTGTCCTTTTTTTCTCATAGTTAGTATATATTACTTTATTTAACATCATTTATCTGAAGGACAGCGTTTTCATATGCACTTTAGGGATATAATTCTGTTCATATAAGATCCTTTTAGTTTAATATTTACATTCTCTCATTCATCTTCCTCTGCCCGTTTATTTCCTACAATTCATTATTTCCTAATACAGCTTAAATATAAGGAAAAAGGTCTTCTGACTTGCAGTTTGAATTTTCTTCATACTTCCAAGAACAGTATCTTAAGGAAGTTTAAGTATTTACCTTAAAATTTTCTTTTCCTAATTTTTCATTTAGTTATTCCTTGTAATTGATGTATTAAACACATCCTCAGAGTCAACAAGGCTCTACATTTAACTTTCAAAATGCAGGGAAAAAACCTCCATGGAAATATATAAGAAAGTGTATAAAAAATCAGTGATAAATATTTTGAGGTTCCACATCTTAAATATTAAAATTTGGATTCTTCACGTCCTGTGAAGAATGGTAATAAACAGTGCTAAAAGTGGGAAGGGAAGGAAGAGTGGGAAAATTACATGTTCTTCATGAAGTGGAAAATGATAGATAAAAGAAATTTTTTCTGTGCATGAGTTTAATTTGGTTTTGTCCTTTAGGAAGGAAATTATATTTTAAAACAGACACTTCAAAATAGAAAAAAAAGAAAATTCAAAAATGGTGGCCCAGTTGTTCGGCAAGAACAATTGCTACTGTTCTTGCAGTTGTGAAATGGAACAAGCTAAGTCTGCATTTTCCATGTACTCCTATAACAAGAAAATGTTACAGGATCAGGATGTATATTTGAGCTGAGAGATGACAGGCAGGCAGGAGATTTCCTACACCTGCTCTAAGACCATTGAAGTCACTGAGGCTCAGTACAGACATATTGCCATGTGACTAAATAGCACGCACAAATGTGTATGTTCTAGACTGATTTTGCAAGACAAACAGTAACAATGCACTTCAGTTTTGGTAAATTTTTTCTTGCACAATCTCTAGCATAATTCTTTTTTTCTTTTTTTTTTTTAAACAAAAATTTTAATATTCATGGGAATTAAATCAGTTTATAGTTAGAATTACAAGGTCAGTATTTAAATCATTGTTTTGTGTCTAAATTAGGGTGCAAATGATTATTAACATTTTCAGAAAGAATATTGTGTTTTGATAGTTGTTAGGATTTTCGGGGTGGGGGCAGCCTAAGTAAACATCCTGTACGATCCATAATACAGCTACACCTGTCTTTGTCAGTAGCAGTATGTGAATTAGAATTTAATTGAAAAAAGTAGAAGACTTGCTCAGGTAAGTTTGCAGCTAGAGACTTTATGGACTTGCTATTTGAATTCTCCTTTAAAAAATGAGGCTGTCTTTCTAAATAAGTATTTTTTCAGAGCGCAGACAGACGATGCTTTTCTCTGCTACACAAACCAGAAAGGTTGAAGATCTGGCAAAGATCTCTCTGAAGAAAGAGCCACTATATGTTGGGGTTGATGATAACAAGGAGACGGCAACAGTAGATGGTCTTGAACAGGTAAACCACAAATGTTATTAAAAGGGGTGTGATCTGTCAACATACCAAGTCCTATGTGTTCTTAACTGGGTTGTACAAACACTGTCTTAAAGGGTGTTTACCATCCTAGTGTGCAAAAGCTATCAGTTGCCTAAAGGGCTTTATTCAGTCTGCTAACTATAGTAAGTTATATGCATCTAGTCAATGTTTGCACGACAGATGATATAAAACCTCATGCCCCTGTACTCGGCACTGGTGAGGCTGCACCTTGAATACTGTGTTCAGTTTTGGGCCCCTCACTACAAGAAGGACATGGAGGTGCTGGAGCGTGTCCAGAGAAGGGCAACGAAGCTGGTGAAGGGTCTAGAGAACAAGTCTTATGAGGAGCGGCTGAGGAAACTGGGGCTGTTTAGCCTGGAGAAGAGGAGGCTGAGGGGAAACCACATCGCGCTCTACAACTACCTGAAAGGAGGTTGTAGCGAGGTGGAGGTTGGTCTCTTCTGCCAAGTAACTAGTGATAGGACGAGAGGAAATGGCCTCAAGTTGCGCCAAGGGAAGTTTAGATTGGACATGAGGAAAAACTTCTTCACTGAAAGAGTGGTCAGGCCTTGGAACAGGCTGCCCAGGGAAGCGGTGGAGTCACCATCCCTGGAAGTATTTAAAAGACGCGTAGATGAGGCGCTTAGGGACATCGGTTAGTGGGCATGGTGGTGTTGGGTTAACGGTTGGACTTGATGATCTTAGAGGTCTTTTCCAACCTTAATGATTCTATGATTGTATGATTAAATAGTAATATAGTTACCTACACTTGTCTATTCCTATCTATATTACATACCTAAGCTCTAGTTGTCTAACTGTATTTTCCACGTTACTGACTAGAGATATATATACTTCAGATATATTTCATTGTTGCTGCTTCAGATAATAGCTAAATGGAGTTGCACAGCAGTTTCTGTGTTTGTGCAGTTGACATGATGAGTGTTGTTATAAAATTACCAGTAGCTATGTATTACCTTAAAAGAGTAAATCAGTAGCAAGAATTCCATAAAATAAAATTCTTGAAATCATAAAAAACGTTAAGAACCCTATGCAGTTTTTTCACACCTAATGTCAGTAATTCAGAATTCTTGAAGTGAATTTTTATTGTATAAACTAATTACTTTTCACTGAACTTACATTAGTTTGGAGAATTAATTAAAAATTACTTCTTCACATTTCAAGTTAGTACAATAAGTTTCTTGCCAAGTTCGTCATCTTTAGGAGTTTCATATACCAAGGTGAGCGACAGACAATAAATCGAATGGTTTGGCCCAATATAGCTGGAAGAATTAACTATTTGGCATATTTGTTTCACAACATAACACTTCCCTGATTTAATTGTATTACTGAAACAAAAGTTTGTTCCATACTACTTTATTTAACAATATTTTTTAAATTTCTAGGGGTATGTAGTGTGTCCATCTGAAAAAAGATTCCTTTTGCTCTTCACATTCCTCAAGAAGAACCGGAAGAAGAAACTAATGGTATTTTTTTCTTCATGTATGTCAGTGAAGTACCACTATGAATTACTCAATTACATTGATCTGCCTGTTTTGGCCATTCATGTAAGTATTTTCTTCATTGATGAATTAATCTGATAATACCTGTAAGTTGTTACTGACCTTGCATTTGCTTTGTTTATTTCAGTCCAGTTTCTAATAAACAGATACCCTGCTCACAAAAATGATGATGATCTTGCTTAGTCTGTAGAGGAAGGAGAGAAAGCAAGGCGATGTAATAACAACACTTCAACGTTGTTAATCTTGCTATTTTCCAAACCAGGATTGAACACTGATATTAATTTAAGCTCTGTGTGTAGAAAGCTTTCTCTTTTCTTCCAAGGGGTTGCCTTTCATAAGCACTAAAACTTAATTTGTGGAGCAAAGCCACTGTCAGAGGAATCCAAACACTCTGCTCCCTGGAGTGTTGGGTGCTTTTTCTAAGGCCAGGGTAATGTTTGGTTTTAGTATGCCAATTCTTAGCAGTATTTTAAATTTTTATCAAAACCACAAAATGCATAGTTCAGGAGAAAGAATTGACTGAAAGTTTATGAAATAGTTATAACTGACCACAAATGTCCTTTTTTATTTTGTTCTTTTGGGGATTTTTTTTCCTATCCTTTGATAGAACTGTTACAAGTTTGGTTTTGGTTTTGGTTTTTTTTTTTTTTTAAAAACCTGTAATGTATCTTAACATACTGCTAGACTTGCAAATGTCCTTTTTCTGAACTTCAGGCATTTATGCAGCCCTCCTGAAAGGAATGTTTATGCAACCAAATTTTTAATGCTTTGGAAGTTACAGTGGAACCTCTGAGAGATACCATTTCATGTAGCCCTGTGCTGTTTACTGTGGTAGCATTGTTTCTTCACTGTGAAATAGTCCTGCTTGGTCTGTCCAAGTCCATAACATGGAAAGATCCCTCAAATTATTTTATATTTTGGCAGTGATATGATATGTGAAATGGGAAATTAGATTTAAGCTTACAAGTTGGCAGATGCTTTTTTTTTTTTTTTTAGTTGATATTTCATCCTTAATGTGTTTGTTTCCTTTTAGGGCAAGCAGAAACAAACCAAACGTACTACGACATTTTTCCAGTTCTGTAATGCAGAATCTGGAATACTGTTGTGCACCGATGTAGCTGCCAGAGGATTGGATATTCCTGAAGTTGACTGGATTGTCCAGTATGACCCTCCAGATGATCCAAAAGTAAGTTAAGGAAATAGAGAAACTTCACAGCAACAAATCAAATCCTAGCTACAAATGTAGTTGCAGAGAAAAGCTGAAACTGCTGCTTGACAGAGGTCAGGATTCAGCCATGTTCATATCTAGCTGCTGATTTCTTCCACTTGCCTTCACCAGCTCCTAGGAAATGCTGCACCTAGCTGAGACCTTCATTACCTTTTTAAGAGTTGCTTTTTAAAACGTTATTCTTTATGCTGTTAAATTAATTTAAAATCTAATCAGCTAAACAACAAAACACTTCTCGGGAGGAGTATGAGTTTATATATGCATCCCTGAGTCTCCTAACAGCTTTTCCAATGGAAATTTGATTTTTATTTAAAAGTCAGTATTCTTATATAAGTAAATGTCCAGTGTAAACAAGTGAAACTCAAAAAACTCAGAATTTTTGACAAATACACAGAGCATATATACCAAAAGCAAAGTTTAATTTTCAGTTAAAGCAGGCTAAGATTTTTTTCTTCAGTCAAAGGTAAAATACTTTTAGTGAGGGGTTCTGTCTCAGCCTAATTATGCTTTGCATCCTCAGCACTTGGCTTCCCTCATCCATGTGTCAGTGCTAAGAAAAAGTCTTAAAAAATAATGCATGATGCATTACACTATATTAATGTTAAGTTTGGGTTTTTTTTGTGAAACTATTTGATTATTACATGTTTGAAAGACTGATTGGACTTGCTGTTTCTTCTTCTTTCCAAAAGGAATATATTCATCGTGTTGGTAGAACTGCCAGAGGCATAAATGGTAGAGGACACGCTCTGCTCATTTTACGACCAGAAGAACTGGGCTTTCTTCGTTACCTGAAGCAAGCCAGGGTAAACTTATGTCTAGATTTTTTTTTTTATTATTATTTTTACTGTGCAGCAGTTTTTTAAAGGCAAAAGCTGTATTGATTAATCAAACACTTAATTTTTTAAGCAAAAAACATTCTGTTGCTTAGAAAATATTTAACTGAACATCTGACTTTAAAGTCAGT
The DNA here is from genome assembly GCF_000690835.1 of Fulmarus glacialis. Taxonomy (NCBI): domain Eukaryota; kingdom Metazoa; phylum Chordata; class Aves; order Procellariiformes; family Procellariidae; genus Fulmarus; species Fulmarus glacialis. Next base: position 12,542 of record NW_009196475.1, on the reverse strand, counting down.
AGCACAAAGGTAAATATTGAGTGTATTTATAGTTGCTTTGCAACTGTGCAACCTGTGTTATTAAAAAATAAATCAATTTCCTATGACCTCCCTGTGGAAGGCTACTGGGAGTTTGACAATCCAGAGGAAACTAAAACCTGGATGTTGCTTGTGCAGTTTTTATTTTTTCTATTCAAAGTCAATTGCATTTTGTTCGATTCTAAAAGAAGCGTAGCCTTCTTCTAAATGTAATCATTTTAACATGCTAGAACTGCAGATAGTTTCTTGGTTGCTCTCCTTATGGGCTTGTTTACAGAGTTTTGCCACTTGTAACTGAAGTGATACAGCTTCTAAAGCAAAAACTGAAGTGGTAAAAGTGTCATACTGAGCATCTTATTACTCTAGCTTAAAGGAAGTGATAATACTGGCATATTGATATAAAGGCATTTTACAGATATAGCTGTGGTATTAAAAAAAATCTCTGTTATGTAGCAGGTCTCTTTCTATTTGTTTTAGGTCTTAAACACATTCACTATTTACACAGTATAAATAATTATTGTATTTTATTTCTTTTTTTTTTTAAGGTTCCACTAAGTGAATTTGAATTTTCTTGGTCAAAAATTTCAGACATCCAGTCTCAGGTATGACATGACTTCATACTACAGCTACTCTGAATATCTGTACAATAATTTACATGGAGGATGTTAGTCTGTAATGACTGCAGTTTAAAAATACGTATGCTTGTTTGGAAAAGTTCCTGTAGATGAGTACTGTGCAGTAAATTCTCCTGCCATATTGTCCCTTAATGACAGTAAAGCGATAAAATGTTCAGAAATTAAAGATGAATTTTAATATCTAGTACTAAATTGTCATCATTATATGGCACGAATTTGGTTGTAAGAATTATTTTTTTGCATTACATCACAAAACCACAGTGATGTAAACCTGCTTGCAGCTTTTGAACAGAATGTTCTTGTCTAGCACAGCAAACAGGGTTTTGGTAGCTTTTATTGAGTAGTTACATATGTTCAGATTAATTGCGAGTAACATATGTCTTATAAGATGATTTACTTGGACTTCAGTGCGCAGAAAGAGATCCAATACGAACACTTAAAAATGTTAGTATATACTCCAGGTGTATTTTTAACTAGCTGGTGTTAATAAAGCCCAGCATCAGCTAAACCTGTTTTGTGCTCCAGTGCTACAAAATAGCCATGGAGCACAAAGTTGAATAAAATAGCATAGATAGTTCTATAGATCTGAATTTTTATTGTTGTTTGGTTCTGTGAATCATTCTTTTGATAAGAGCTCTGTAAAGCTTCTTTGCAGTAACTTAAATTTGAAATAGCAAGTACAAGAAGCAGTGAAGACAGTCCTTACAGAAAGAGGTACATAGTTAAGAATAATTAGGAAGTAATGATGTCTTATGTAACTTATTTTCGTATGCTGAATTAATGTATGTTAAACATCAAATGAGACACTTGGATCTAAAGAGTATTGGGAACTTAGCCTGCAACAAATAAAATGTCTCAGTCTACACTAGTGCATCTGCATTTTTGTCTTAGAATTAATACTGCTTATTTTACAATGCATTTGCACCATAATAGATAATACTATGTATAGAATTACATGGTATGGTACAGTATAGATGTCTGACTTAAAAGTATACTATCATTGTCCATTAATTCTCAGTACACATAGTTTCATGGTGTGGCTGCAGTTGTATACCCCTTCTTGATTAACTTGTTTGGGACAACCCAATTTAATATTTCTGTAAATTTTCATATTGCTGAGGCTTTGCCTGTAATTCAGCTTCAGGATTTTTTGTCCCTCTATTTGATTATAAAAGCACTCTGATATATGTATGTGCACTCTACAGTCACAGGGCAATTTTGCTGAAGAGAATAGTGAGTGTCACTGCAACTCACACAATAAACAATTTGCTTGAATATAATTTATACACTTGTTACAGCTATAATTGGATATGTTGTTTGGCTTTGTTTTTTCTTCCCCTCACCAGCTGGAGAAACTGATTGAGAAGAACTACTTCCTTCACAAGTCCGCCCAGGAAGCATACAAAGCTTACATCAGAGCTTATGACTCCCATTCTCTGAAGCAGATCTATAATGTCAATAACTTGGATCTTCCCAAAGTCAGCCTTTCATTTGGTTTTAAAGTTCCTCCGTTTGTTGACCTCAGTATCCTTTTACTGCAGTGTTTCAAAGCTGAATTTCTGCTTTATACATGTCAAATGCAACTTAGTGAAGTTCCTATGCCACTTTAAATTCTGATTTTTTTTTTTTTTTTTTTAATTTTTGCTATTAATCACATAAATGCATCATGCTCCAACAATGGTTTATCAAAGAAAATGTTAAATTGCAATTTTTGCAGTTTTAATATTTGCTTACAAACTCTATGTTTTAGTGCATGTACGTGCTTCAGTTGCTTCAGGGTAGCAGATACTGGAATATTGCATACATGTTCTAGAGTATTGTTCTCCTCCATGCAGAATTATTTTCATTGAAAGGTACATGCTTAAGTTTAATAATCATGGAATATTGAAATAGAGGGGCAAGAGCATGAAATAGAAGACTATATCTAGATTACTGTCAAACCTGCCAGTGGATGGAATTTGAAGCAGTAGTACTTTGTCCAACTTAGTTGGACAACTGGAGGAATAAAAGCGTTATTTAGAACCACAGGCACAAAGTTCTCGTTTTGTCTGTAGTTAGGCAGCTCAACTTTTTGTATAATGCTGTTATTTTTTTCTCACATTAATAACTCTTACAATACCTAAAAAAAAGCATTTCCAATTATTCCTTTTTAAGTTCTTTAACCAATAAAATTTCAGATGTGAACAGCAACCATGGCAGAAGACTACAGAAAAGAGGTGGAGGTGGTGGATTTGGTTACCAGAAATCGAAGAACGTCCACAAAGCTAAAATCTTCAAACACATTAGCAAGAAATCAGACAGTCGGCAGTTTTCTCGTTAATCATACATTCATTAAAATGGCTTGTGGCATTGGAGTAGAGGACCTTGATCAAAACCATCTGACAGTTACTTCCAATTTAAACTGCTCTATTCACATTTTTAGAGGTCTTTATGATTTTGTTTCTGGGAACATCTTTTATCTTTCAGTTCATGAAGACTCTTTGGAAGGGAGACTAAAGATAGAAAGGGAGAATATGGCCAGCTAATTTTGCCATGCTTGTTGTAAGGAAGAAGATAGTTCAATATAATTATCTTAAGTCAATACTACAGAGTTTTTTATGAAAGAAAGAAAAAATACTTTCAGGTTTTGTAGAGAAATTTGCTTTACACTTACCATTTTTTCTATGCACACCTCTGAAAATTGTTGGAGTAAACGCAAGGACAGATTACAGTGTGAAATTGAAAAAAAATTTTGCTCACAGGAATCATAGCAAGGGTGTTTAGTGCTATAGAACTCTGCTTTGTCCATCAAATATGCTGAGAATATAGGAAGATTTCTTTAGAACAGAACATACTGATCAGTAATTAAGGCTGTATGAGCTTGTGATTAATTTCAGTCATGGTATTTGTATAGCAGGTACAGTGTCCAAGATAAAAAAAAAAATTCTCTTATACCACATCTGGGACATGTTTAATGCTGTTTCTTTTAATGTTGTGATAAAATGGTAACATTCTAGTGAAATGTTTGGTTTTCCTTCATGTTCTCTTTAAATCTGAATTTATCCATCTGGTAATGTCTAATGTAGTCTCCTATGAATATGCAAAGAAATTAAGAAAAGCAGATTACATAAATTGAAGCAATCAGCCCAGATAATGTTTTTTAAAATGCTCCGAAACCTTGATGCAGTGAGAATTTTTTGCAGTTGTAATTTACAAAAGTGAATTGCTTTTTAGTCTTAGTTTATCATAACAGTGATAGGCAGAGTCAAAAATACTACCACAGATTTGACTCAGTAGGGGAAAAAGTGAAATGGCGTATAAATATACTAGAAGGATTTTTGAGGGAAAAATGTAAAAGACTGAAATGGAAGAGGGTGGAATGCACATTGCAAACAGAACAAACATGGAGACTAAGTAAAAAAAGAATACCCAAGTTGGGTAAAAGTAGAGTAATTATCATATGTCTTATTTTCATATTTCTACCATTATAGAAGTAGATAACTATTCTTACAAGGCTACAACGGTAGTGGGCAATAGTATTTCAAAAATGTACATCCGTCAATGCAGGGAAAGACTAAAATGTCACAGAATCCAGAAATCTGGGGCCCGTGTGATTGCATCTAAAATGTAACCCAGGACCAATTATGAATACATGGACTGTTATTCCTTAGGTCTTTTGAAGTAGAATGTCAGATTTAAAACTATGATATGTGCATTGAAGTATTGCAGAAAAACATTGGCAAACTTTCTTTTCACCCTTAGAGAAACGAGATCATTTTTTGGGGAAAACAGTATGACCATTCTGTTGCTAGTGCTTCCACCATTCAGAACTGAGAGTGGTGCCTTTTTTTCTCTTTTTTGTGAAACAGCTGACTTTAGCCCTAATGGACTTTCAAGACTTTTAATTAACATTGGTCAGATACTAAGAACTTCGAATATGTCAAAATTTAAGTAAATTAATTTAGTTACTAGGATTTGAATGTTTCATGCTTCCAGGGTTGCAATGAAAAGGCAAAATCTGCTCTGAAGGGTAAGCAATACTAGGTACATGATGCCTGGCTCATTGAGTTCTAATCTTTGATTCTGGGTTTGCTTACATATTTATAAAAGATGTTAAAATAGTTCTGTCTGTTTATTAGTAACACGTTCTCAAAGAATTATCTTTGAGATCTACAGCATCATACAGTTGAAGGGTTCTGTCTACACCTGCAAGCTGTGCAGTAACAGTATAGAAATTAACTTAAATTATAGTGAAATTGACTGAGGGACTCATTAGAGGAACTGCAAAATTAGTTACTTGGGAAGAGATGTAAGCAAAGCTGCAATAAACCACCGAAAAGATCAGAGTTATGTGGGCAGAAGCAGCGTGAATGAAGTAGTGTGGAATATTCATTTGGAACAGGAAAAAAGCTGAGATGATGGGCACAGTCAGTGACCACCTGTCTGACCATGTGCTGCATAGCCAGAACTGGTTGGGCTTAAAAGCGCATCAGAATTCTTGCCACTTCTCTATGTAGGCAAAAATCTGCTTCACAGAGAACTGCTTTTTTCTGTCAGTCGTCATTCTGCTTTCCCAGCAGCTAGAAACCTCCAGCTCCACCTGATTTTTTCTTTGGAAGAGTTGAGGCACTGTCAATTCTAAAGTCTAACATGAGGACAACAGAAAAATAGGGGTTTGGCATGAGTCTGCACAACTCCTCCCTGGTTTTTTTTGGTTTGCATTTTCTTCTATACCCTAATACAAAGAAATCTTTGAAATAATCTCATCTAGGAGCTGAAAAGACTGGATGGTATTGCTCTAGAGTAGTACTAGCTTACCATAAAAAAAAAAAAAGTTAACACTGTTACTTAAACATTATAGATGTATAATGGCTGCACAGTCTGAAGTAACTACATAGTCTGCTATTTCACACTGTAATTTCCCAATTAAGCAGAAGGGAAATTCCTGAGCTGAGACTAAGTGGGTATTGAAAGTGGGGCTTCAGCTTCCTGTCTTGTGCAGATGCAGTTACCTTTCTCTTTGTTCATGGAATCATTAATGAAAAATAGTTTCTGGTAAAATATCTGTGTGTATCAGGCAGCAGCTATTCTACTATGGTATTGCAAGAAGTTTAAAAGATTGTCAAACTGATTGGAAATCTAACGTTTCCTTTGCAACTTACCCTGTTATCAATCTTGTGAGCAGTTAATAGACCTCAGCCATCAGACTCTCAAGGCTTGTCTCATAACAGTGACTGATAGGTTGGGGACTAATATTGTGTGCCTTGAGAAATTGCCTTCTTTCTCTGAGAACCTTGACAAAGAAATTGGACTCTTTAAACCACTTAAGGGGATGATCAAAACTGTCCTGCTTGAACTGGAAGATTTTTTTGACAGTTCTTGGAACAGGCCCATAAAGGAGAATTCCATTGCCGAGCTACTGCTCATAATCATGAAAAATCTTGTCATGATAGGAGTTTCATATGCCATAACGCTGCCGAGTTATACACAAGCACAAGACTAGTCAGAAAGTGTTGCCATCAAATTTTTCAGGGTGAATGTCACAGGTAGAGGGTACATTTATTGACAGTGTAGAGCAAGAATACTTGAGAACTGGATAAGATATTATCTACTTAGGTCTGCTATAAATAAGTATATATTTTGGCAGTAATTAGCCTTTTTGTTTCATGTATGAGTTGATAACTCAATTTAAGTAAACTACCAAAGCTTTAGATACTCTAATTATTTGCTTTCAAGCCGGTAATCTAAGGCTCAGGGGAAGCAAGCTCTCACAGGAAGGGTAAAAAGGACTATGTGATGTAAAAAAAAAAAAAACACGACATTTGAATAGAGGTCTCCCAATTCCTTCCCACTGTGAAGGAAGGCAGGGTACTGACAGGATACAGCACAGGTCTGCGATTTATGTTTTTAGTTCTACCACTGTCCTGTTTAGGAGATAGTTGTCCAGTTACTTCAACCCCCCAAAACTTACAAGAGATTTTACAGAGATCTAAAAACCTAACAACTAGAAAAGAGCCGGTTACTAGCCCTTAAAAGGTGAGTTGTTTGGTTGTTGGTTTGGTTTGGTTTTTTTCCTTCAAACTAAAATAACAATGCTGAAAGAAGCCTAGAATCAACTAGCTAGGCTTGCAGAATAAAATCTGTCTCTGCTCTTGACTTTTGCTCTACTAGCTTGATTTCCTCAGGATTTTAGCTGCTTGGCTTGACAAGAGAATTCATGCAATTGTTTCCAATGCTTTTTTTTTTTTTTTCTCTGGATTTATAGAAGGTGTTGAGCCATGACAGTAGGAACCCAGCCGCTTGAACTGGAATGCTCTTTGCTTCTAAAAAATTTGCTGGCTTGCATCAAAGTCATAAATACTATAATGTTGCTTGTGTCAAATCTCTTTATTGCACAGCCACGTGGGGAAGAGATTACCTTTTTTTTCTCCTCTTAGCCACCATGATAAACACTTGATACAGAGTTGTAAGAAGAGGTAGAGGAAGGATGCCATTAAGAGAATGGAAGACAAATGGAAAATCGGGGTGCTGTCTGGACACACATTCACTTTGTTAATCAGTGTCATCCAGCTTAAGAACTGCATTCACCTTTCAAAAAAAATCTGAGCGTACTCTATGATAGCAGTCCAACTTCCTAAACACTTTTGTAAGCTACAACACCAAAAAACATAACTGTCCACTATTTTTCCCTTGGTCAGAATGAAAAAAAAGAAAATCATAGACCCTGCAAAATCTTGTATAACAGCTCCAAAACTTCTTCAAAGTGCTTCTCTCTATTTTGGCTGTCATCTGATGACACGTAGCTGTGCAGGGCTTTCTGGGCTCCTTTGTGAGTGGTTGCAATCCCCTATGAATGTTGAGAATCACAGGAATATTAAATGTGTTACTCTGCGTAACTAAAACTAGATGTTCACTCATAGGGGTTGACAGACCATGTGAATTTGGAGGAGCTATTGAGTATTCCTTATAAGCTCTGGATAAGTGTTCTTGATATATTGTTATTTCTTCTAATTAATAAAACCCTTTCTGTACTGGAAGAGAAAACGGACTTGAGTAGCAGATAAGTTCTGCCCGGCACCTTTCTCTAATTGTTATTAGGAAACCTGAGAAGGAATCTATGAAGGTACATAGTAACACTAATACCTACGAAATGTAATTTGCGAACATAAATGTAACCATAAAATGACGTTGCTTAAAAAAAAAAAAAAACATAAAGCAACTTCATTTTTCCATAGAAATTGTGTTCACTGATATCTTTACATTCGTCTCTTAATAGTGGCAGAAGAAAAGTTAGCTAAATGGCTTGTAGTACTAAAAGAGGTAATTCTTTAACACTAGAAAAAGAATCTTTAACTTCTACTAAGCCCAAGCTGCAGATGACCTGTAACAAAACTATATGAAGTGCTAAATGATTATTTAAACATTGTATTTTCCACTTCATTGCAAAACTTTATGAATCTTTTTCTGATGCTTTACTGTATGTTCACTCCACCTTATAATGGCAGTGGAGTTAATTAGTAGTAATATGTGGCTCATATGAGGAATGTTTTGTGAACACTTTGTCCAGGGAAAGAAGGCCATTTCTACCAAACTTGAGATGAATGTGGAAGAGTTGCTGTGCAGGTTTGAAGCGAGCTAGAATGAGAATCAAAGGCATTTGGCCACTGCAACTTTCTCAGCCATCAAATAAAATAGAAATCAATGGATGTGGGGTCCTAAATAACTTTGAACCTGACACTTAAAAATATTAAAATCCACAAGTGGAAAGCCCATGTCTTGTACATAGTCAAAATAATAACTAAAAAAAAAAAGAAATCTGGCTCTTCCTCAAGATTATTGGTGGTAGCAGAAGCCAATAATCAAGGTCAAGCAAGTTAGATTTACTCGATTATAGATTACTAGTTGAGGGGGATTTTTTATGTGGCTGCTCTAACAGGAAGGAAGCCTAATGTTAGCAAATCTGCTACTATATAATCCCCTTTGTATTCATATATTGGCTCATTGTCTGTTAACATACATGCACACACCTCTGTGGCAAACCTAACTCACGCAGGTATACAGGTCTTTGCTGACTACCCCTTGTGTTTGAAAACCACGTGCTTAGTGGTTCGCATCCTCATAGGTTACATAAAACTGATATTTGAATGGAAATTATTCTGTCAAAGATTTGGTCATCATTATTAATAAAATCAATATTAGCTAGCATTTAATGTGACATCTAGATTCTCCATCACGTTTTCAATCATACAAATATGGAACCAGCTGTCAAAGGGTTTTTGAGGGTTTGTTTTTCCCTTGAGCTGAAATTTTTTCTGGATATTTATCAAATTAATTGTAGGATTTATATAATTGGGTTTTCTGAAAAATACTTTATAAAGGAGGCTGGTTTTCTATTAAAGAGCTAGCAGAGAAGACAGGATGGAATAAAACTGCATCTACTAGAAGCTCTCATAGGACTTATGTATCTAAAACAAAAAATGGAAAATGAGTCATAACAGTCAAGTTCAGTGTAGTCCCTTTATAACACTCTAAAAATAATCTGTTTCTCTCTCTAACAGATAAAAGCAAATTTCTGAAAAATATAAACTATATTTAAATTTTACATTTTTGTTATAAAAATATAACATCACTTCACATAATGAGTTGAAATTCTGTTATCTGGATGAATCATCCTCCTTCAAAGCTCTTCCTAAGCAGCACGCTGTCCTTGAAAGTGCTTGAAAACAGACAGCTATAATGAAGCTGGCCTGGGTAGCTGCTGTCTGGTGAAGACAGCTGCTTCTTTAGCACAACTGTGCAAAGAGGAGCTTGGACAGGCATTATAAGGATGCAGGGAGGATTAAGCTAAGTTAAGAACTTTCAGACTGACAGAAAAAAAATAAAATTATGAGAAGACTGAGTCGGAAGAGATTCATTTCAGTGTCGGCAGCCAGAAGGGTGAGCTTTGCAGGTGGTGTTTGGTAAGGTGATAAGGGCTAGGAAATATGTTTTGCAATTCCTCTCCTCTGTCACAAGTCCTTTTCTCGGTGATTCTCAGGTCACCAGGGAAAAGTGAGAAAAGTTGCAAAGGAAGATATAAAGGATTTCTACACTTAGACTTATAAGCAGATTACTATTTTCCACACTTTTGTGTTTTGCATACGTCAGACTTCTCAGCCCACAAAGCTCCAAACATCCAGATGGAAAGATGATGTTATTTTGTATTTACTGTTAATTCCATCATCTTGCTCCAAGTCCTTAGTCACATATTTATTTGCTTATTTTAAGAGCAACGAAACAGCTGGTGATATCAGTTATCTTTTGAGGATACACATTGCCATACTTTGTTGAGAAAAGAAACTATGAACATGCAGACTGTAGTTTCTGAAGTCATTGAAAAGCATCAGTGAATGAAACAAAGGATTTTCATTGTTTTTATTGCACTTTGACATGTCAGTAACTTGTAATACTGTAACTATGTAAAAGTAAAATAGGTCCTTCTTTAGTTTCAGTAGAAGAAAAGTGTGGGTTTGTTTTGTTTTGTCTCTTTCTCGTTTGTTTTTTTTTTTTATTTTATTGTTTCGTGCAATATTTACTTGGTTTTTTGTTATTTAGAATACATGAATACCTGCAAGTCTCCTCATTTTTTAAAATTCCCTTTTTCAAAGCATACCCTGGTTCCTGAGACACTGTAATGTGCTGCCATAGCAATCTTTGAGGCACACTAAGCCTTTGCATTCACAGGACAAGACAGCAGTGGGGTAATTAGCACGAAAAAAATAAATCCTTTTGAGACTTTATTCAAACCTCTGTATTATAGGACTAGCTTATTTCAGCCAAGTGGGAGGAAGAAGGAGATTTCAATGAATTTGACGTGTGGACTAAATTGTAACTATCCGGATGAGGCACATAATGTACACGTAATAAATAGGAGTAGAGGGATGGGACACACGGCTTCTAGGAAAGGAAGATTTTGAGATCTGGGCTGCTTGAATGGTGGCCCACACTTAGTCTGCAACCCACAAATGAAGTACCCTCACAGAAGATAAAAACAACCTCCTTTCCTGCAGAAGCAGGAAGAAACGGATCATATCCTGGCCCATTTGGGCCCCTAAACATGAAACTTCTGCAGTTAGTCTGAGTTTTGTTTGTTTGTTTGCAGTCTTTCTTTAATAGCTGAGTTATTCAAATTGTGACAAGATTTTTATTCCTTTATTAAGTTCACAGAATTGGACTGACAATTGTTGAAACATTTAGAAGTTAAAGGGCTTCCTTTATTGCTTTTAGGTCTGGGTGCCTTCTAAAGGCAGTAATTCTTTAGCTGGCATTTTAAAAGTAGCATTAACTAACAAAACGAGACACAAATTAGAAAGGAGCAATATAAAGACAAAACATGCAAAGTTGCTTGTGAAGCAATCACGTGGTCTCTGCCATACCTGACAATTTTTTACCAGTGTCTCAACCAATTGTTTCAGATGCTGCTTTAGGCTTAACCTGCAGCAGTATTGTAAAAAGGCTTTTCTTGACAAGCTCTGTCAGATTCTTCCTATTGGAAGCTCAAGTGGCAAAATGCAAGACATTTAGCACTCAGAAGACCTTTTCTCCCAATAATAAAAACTGGTAAGTAATGCAGATAGTTTTCTCTTTGCTGCTGGCTTATACCAGAGCACTTGTCAGAATTATTATAGGAAAGAACAACTAAAATCATGTCTGCACTAAGAGCCTGGGAAAGGATTTACTTGCTTTATAGTTCATCTGGTGAGTGAAGTGGCATCCAAAAGTTAACCAAACAGCCTGATTATTCTGACTACAGTCATTGTCTTTCATCTCTGTAATATTTCATTGTTGTGCCAGCTTCTGAAGTTGGGCCCCCTGAGTGAGGCAAGCTGGACCCTGCTTGCTGTGGGTAACAATGGTGCTGTGAGAGGTTTGTGTTTTGTCAGATGGTGCTGTTTCTTCAGTGAACGTGAATGTAAGTGAAAAACATTGATGTGAGCAGCATTCATTTAGATGGGATTACTCTGACCCCCAAAATACTCCTACCTCAAAAATGAGCAACCAACCTCCTGCCCCCAAACTCCGCCCTGTTACAGTCCGTGATTGCAGGTGTGATGCTATTTGCAAACTTACAAGTTCACTGACCTTCTCTGATCTTATTTTCATCATCAACGTTTTGATCAACAACTCCAAACACCCTTGGAGAGCTCTCGACGGCGCCGTATGACCTGGTAAGGGAAAAGAGCCTGTGTTTTGTCCAGTAACTCCCACTGAAATTGTCCTGGTAATGGCCTAAGTGGGTGGAAATGCTGGTTACAGGTTGTAAAGGACCCCAGGAATAAAAGCAGGCTGGGATAAAGGGTATTTCCCAAAGACCTTAGATACAATACCTTAAACACACCTTAAATACAATACCCAGGTTGCTATAGGATCCTGCCACACTACTTGTTACCATTTATTACTCAGGAGGTGACAAAGCTGATCGCTGTGTCTCCTTTATGCATATCACCCTGTTAACATATATTACAGACTTTAAAACAGGTTGTGTAAACAGGTTTAAAAATGTTTTTGAAACATCTTGATTTTGAGAGTAGTTACTGGAAAGGGCCGGGAGAAGGGCGTGTTTTCAGACGCTGGGCACGTGCCCTTAGTAAAGAAACCATAC
>NW_009196475.1:0-238 GCF_000690835.1 Fulmarus glacialis | reverse complement strand
GACCCTGCCCCGAAACAGACGTAAAGATGGAGATGTTCCCGGCCACTTAAAAATTTAAGATAATTTCAGAGATTTTGTTTGTTTGTTTGTTTGTTTTTAAACTGGAAAAATCCCCATTTAAATGCTGCAGCCTAGAAATAACTCGTGTTCAGTACTAAAAACATCACCAACCTTGCAGGCTGCGCCCGGCAGCGGTGGGCAGGGGCCGTGAGGAGAGGGGGCGTCCGGCCGCCTCAGG
>NW_009196474.1:4988-5216 GCF_000690835.1 Fulmarus glacialis | reverse complement strand
ACGAGGGAAGACCTGCTTAGTGTTGGCTGTTTCAGACGGCTTGAAAACCCCCACAAGTTTCCCAGGGGGCTCAGAGCAGCAGATGGAGGGAGGGAGAGGGGGCAGTTTCAGATGACCACCGAACCTGTGCTTTCCACCCTTGCATTTCGGTGCCCCAGCATGACAGAGGTGCTCCTTAACCAGCCTCCCGGGGCATGGCTGCTTCTCCTACGGCTTTGGCAGTGGCTG
>NW_009196474.1:2001-4957 GCF_000690835.1 Fulmarus glacialis | reverse complement strand
AGTGCCCAGACACAGCTGATCTGCGGGCTCTCAGCGGCACCTCATCCGTGACAGTGCTTTGGAGGTGGGACAAGGGAGAAGTGCTGCAAGGCCCTGGCTTGAAGAGCCGGTCCTCCTGCCACCACTAACAACTGCCAACGCTGGCTTCAAAGAGGGGACAGAAAAAAGACAGAAACTCCTTCCCACCCTTCTTTACCTGAACTCCAAAGTAGGTGTCCGAGAACAGTGCCATCTTCTACTTTTTTTAAGCCAAACTTTTTGAACTTTGATTTTGGGTATCCTTTTTTTTCATATCAATACCTGATCCCTTGTGAGCCCTCTGAAACTGTTGGCCGACAGGGCATCTTGTCCACCTGCACAAACCAGTTTGCTGGCTCTGTGAGAAGTGTGTCTACTTACCAGTTTGAAATGAGTTGTCTTTCCATTTCTTTGAACATCTTGTGAGGGGGTGAGCAGAGGAACAGACTTATCTCTAAGCTAGGCATTGCTCTGCACATCTCTATCATGCGGCATTTCACTAGTTTCCGCTCTAAACTTGTGGGACTTTTAGTCTCCGCATAGGGAAATTTTCCTGCAGCCCTAATTTAGGTCAGCACCCATCTTTGGATGTCTCCCCAGGAAAGCTGCCCCACACGATGTCATTATGGTTATAAAGGATGGATGTACTCTTCTTCATCCCATTCCTCATGCAGCCTTCCTCCTTTCCCCACTGCTGCACAGTGAGCGGGTAGTTCTACCCTGAATTTGGAGCACAGCCTTGAACCCATTGGCACTCTCATCTAAATCACCTACCTAGGTGCCAGCTGGCGCTTAGGCGTGCTCCAGAGCATGGCTGGGAGAATTGCTGAGGTGCTGCTACCCCAGCGTACAAACGCAGCCACCGAGCAGCCCCAGCCCTTGCAACCACAGCAGATGGTTGCTATCGGGTGAAGAAATGTGTCCCAAAGCCCTGCCTGAATGAGGCTCCATGTCACATGCAGGGCGGCCCAGCAGGGTACACTGGCAGCTTGCATTGCTCCTAAAACTTGTGCATGTGAGCCAGCAACCTGCAGGTGTCCTATGGGCAGTGAAGTGGGTGCCTGCAACCACATTTAAGTCAACTCTGCACCTCTCCCTCGCAGACACAGCAAACACCTCGCGCCTGCACCGGAGGATTTTGTTTGAACCAGTGAGTTTGGTTTTGCCAACCTGTTACACTGGCAGCATGGGGTGCCATCGTCCTGCCTGGTCACACAGCAGTGCCAGCACACACCAGCACCTTGACTAGCTTAGCCACTCGTCCGTCATCTGCTGGCTGGAGCTGGTGAATGAACCAGGTCACTTTGCTTATGGGGAAGGTCTGCATAGAAGAAAAGGGATGCCTCACTCGGCAAACGTCTACGTAATGCAGCAGTGACTCTGCCTGGCGCCCACGGAGTTTGCCTCTGTCGCAGAAGCCGGTAGCCTATGTACTGAGAGGCACTTGCCAATACCCACACATTAGCTCTAGCGCAAACCCCCTCTTGCTGACTGTCTGGTCACTGGGCGTTCAGCATCACCTTGCAATGAGCTGTCAGTAGCCATTTTATCCTCAACCAGAAACTACGTGTCAGCCTGCCTAAAGACTCCACTGGATTTGGGAGCCCGCGGGCCTGCGGCAAAGCCTTGCTGTCCACTTCCTCCTGATGACCCCTGGCCATTTCGGCACAAGCAGGTGTCCAGCAAATCCAACCAGTCCAGATGATGCTGCTGGAATTGGGGCCGTGGCAAAGCAGCGGCAGGAACTGCAGTGTCAGGAGTCAGGACTTCCCCTGACAGCGCCACAGATGACAACTCAGCAAGTTCATTCTGCAGAAACTAGATAACATCAGCACAAGGTGGTGGTTACTGGCAAAGGATCCTGTTCCTGAAGCTTCATCTGAGACGTGACAGGCTGCAGTGAAACCTCGCTGTCACACAGACCTGAACTCTGCTTTTGCTGAGACCCATGCGGGCTTCTGGAAGTAGCTTCTTGCTGGTATCTCCTAGGAGCTCCAGCTCGCAGTGCTGGGAGCCAGGGCTGGAAAAGCCCATCAGCTTGCTAACATGGGGCCTTTTTGTCTAGCAGAGTCCCTCGAGCTGGACAGGGATGTGGAGCTGTCAGTCCTGCCCACAGTGACCCCCCTCGTGCCTCGAGTGACAAGAGTTTTTCCTCCTCCCCAGGGGCTAACCTTTCCCCAAACCCCATGGCTCACGCTCTGTGCATGGACAGCTGGAGACAGAGCCGGAGAGAGGAAAGCCATTCCTTTACCAGTGGGGAACTGAGAGCCTGTCTGCACAGAAATATTCAGAGTGGCTAAGCTATATTAAACTTGGAAGTGACTGAAGTGCAATAAACCCCTTGGCAGATGCTCTTATTCAGAATTAAAGCAGTCTTGGTACAACTGGGCTCACTCCCAGGGCAGGTTTTGCTCACAAAGCTTATCACCACGGGCAGTCACACCCGCTGCCCGCTCTGCCAAATACATGCCCCGGGCTGGAGGCCACTTGAGTTGGTCACTCCACTTAAAAAAGCCAAACCAAAGTAAACCCACTTTAACTCAGCAGCAGGGCATCTGGTGGAGGGTTTTACACCACCACACTAGCCTACCGCTTTAGCTAATTTGGATTAACTTCTTGCGTGCCCTGACAGACAAACCCAAAGGCTCAGTGACGTTAAGCTCTCTCATCCCACAACCACACACTGCATCTGCAGCCAAGCTCTGACCCAAACTCGGCCCCAGGCAATGCCTGGGCTGCAGGGCCCGGTTTTGGCCTCTGCAAGATGGTCTGTGCCTCCCTGCCAGCCCCTGCCCCAGCTCCTCCTCCACCCTCTCCCCACCTGTGCAGTGAGGAGCTGAAATGTGCCTGTGCTGAGCAGGAGACCCAGCTGCATGCAGGCAGAGCCACCGAGGCTGCCACGGGCGCCGAGGCTTGCGGAAGCATCGCAGGTACCGGC
>NW_009196474.1:1540-1981 GCF_000690835.1 Fulmarus glacialis | reverse complement strand
TCGCAGTGGGGGAGCCAGCCCGAGCCAGCAGCTGCTCCCGGGCCTCTGCTCCAGGGGGTTCAGCCACAGAGAAAAGGCAAACCCCAGCTGTGCTGTCACGGGTGCCAGCCCTTCCCGGAGCCCTGCCCAGCGGGAGCCAGGGAGACCTCCCAGCTGCAGGGAAGGGTTTTTTCCTCAGACAGAAAGGATAGGTGGCAGAGCCGCTGCCAGCAAGCTCCCTGCCAGCGGGGCTGGCTACACCTCTGACAGCACCCACCCTGCCTGCCCCCACATCCCAGTTGGGAGATGCCCCCGGCCACCCCACCAGCCGCACGGTGCAGGGAGGTTCATGCCCTTAACCAGGGACAAGTGACCCACCCGGCTCTGCCTTTCGGGGCAGTTTCCCAAGCCCAGCAGGAGCATGGTGCCTCCACAGGGGCAGGGGATGCCCATGGGCCCATT
>NW_009196474.1:0-1522 GCF_000690835.1 Fulmarus glacialis | reverse complement strand
GCTGGTGCCTGCCTCCCGCCCGCTCGCCCCACGCTCCAATTGCTGGCAACCAGTGATCACAAGTAAGCAAAAAATGCACAAAGGCACAGGGAGCCAGGTGATATTTCCAGGCTCAGGGAGGCGGCGATCAGATTTTCTTATTTCTCTGCAATCATCCTGGCAGCACAGGAGTTGTCCCCAACTCCGGTCCTGCCACCCAGCCATGGGCCATGCCAGCGCCAGCGCCGCTCAGCACAGTCTGGCACCCATGGTAATCAAAGCAGTTTCAGTGTCTCTTGGTAAATATCAAGGCTGGGGATTTTTGGGGCTTGTTTTCCAGCAAGTTGAGTAGAAGAACCAATAAGGACAAAGATAAATTAATACCTGCTGCCCTTGGCTCAAAATGAAACAAGAGAGGCAGGTCACTGGCAAAGGTTAGTTAATACCACTTACCGCAGTGTCACGGAGTTGTCCTTGGTCCCTGCTGAGAAGGGCAAAGGAGGCAGTTTTTCAAACACAAAGTGAGAACGACACTATGAAAAACTGCAAAGTAACAGCCTCCAAGCATCCTTTGCCCGAGACTGGCCACAGGCCGGGGGGGCTGGATGCCCTTGCCTCCAGGGCAGCACACAGGGGCGGGCACCTGCAGGGGAATGGGAGCAGTGTGTGGGGAGAGGGTGAGAAGAGGAGAGAAGGAAGGGAGCCACGACCAAGCTTTGGGGAGCACGACAGGCTGCTCGACCGCTCCGGGATGAGCTGGTTGCAGGAGAGAGGGGTAAGGAGCTGGCAAGACTGGGGAAACCGGGTTCCTGCTGCTTGGAAACATGGGCCCTGCCACTTGCAAGGGGTCCGGCGAGAAGAAGGGAGTCAGGCGTGGAGTGTGGAGCGCTCACACCAACCTGCAGTAGCTGGACCCTCAGCCCGTCACCCCAGCACTGCCTCAGGCCTGGTGCTTTGGGACAAAGTGGCACCTACCTTTCCCTGGGGGAGAAAAGGTGAGAGTGGCTTTGCAGAGGGAAGTGGGGGTAATACGTGAAGGACACGGGGGAGCTGGGACAGGCATCTAAGCAATGGAAATGTGATGGGGCTCATCTGCCTGGGCTTCAGGAAAAATGTGGTATCATGCCCTGGAAAAGCTCCTGCCTGAATTGGTGAGAGGGGGAAGGAGCACAAGGGTTATGACCTGAATCTAGATCTCACAAAACAGGAAACGGACATGTGCTGGAGGGGACTGCTGGCACCCTGGGAGTTACTGCTGGTGGTCCCGGTTGTCGAACCACCTCAGGCATCTTGCAAGCAGAGGAGCCTGCAGGTGAAATGGCCGGGAAGCACCAGCGACGCTGAGCAGGCTCACATCTCTGACAAGAACCATCTGACACTGCAGCACGGCACCATGAACCATAGAATCACAGGGAGGTTTGGGTTGGACAGGACGTTTAAAGGTCATCTAGTCCACCCCCCCTGCCATTGGCAGAGTCACCTTCCACTAGATGAGCTCTTCAAAGCCCCAACCTACCTGACTTTGAACACCTCCAGGGATGGG
>NW_009196473.1:4304-4553 GCF_000690835.1 Fulmarus glacialis | reverse complement strand
CCCAGCCCCTAGCGCTGCACCGCGGCCTCCCTGAGCACCCTGCGTCACCACCGCCCCCCAAAACCGCTACAGCCCCCCGGCACCGGCACAGCAGCTGTCACTGCCGGCGCACCGCAGCTGCAGCACCGCGGCTGCGCCCGGTGCCAAGGTGTGGGGCTCTGAGCTTTAGTTTCTGGGAGAAACACCACAACTCCGCCGGCTCTGCACCCCCCGTCACCTTGCGGCCTGTCCCCGTCCTGTTCGGCTGAC
>NW_009196473.1:248-3439 GCF_000690835.1 Fulmarus glacialis | reverse complement strand
CCATGCCAGCCCCGCAAACGAACCCCCAAATTGCGCCGGCGGCTTTGTTATTGTCGTTACACTGTTCTGTAACAGCAGTAGGGATTGCTGCTGGGGGTAACGTGGCAGTAACGCCCCTTCCATTTCGCCATGGATTTTTTTTGCTGGGGCTGTAGGCGGGGGGTAAATCACCGCCCTCGGCTGAAGCTGCCGGTCGGCGGCTGTGAGCGATGTCGGTCCTGCCCTGAAATCCTTGTACGCGCCAGAGCGTCCGCCAGCAGAGCCACCTTGTGCCGCGCCGGAACACGGTGGGCTCTGGGTAACATAAGCACGTAGACGGATTTAAGATATTTTCTTTTCTCTAAACGCTTTGCTTTTCCTAAAATAAGCCTGGGGTTTGGTTTTACAAAGACAGCTTGGGCCTGTCTGCTGCTGCAGGTCTCCAGCAGACGTGCCGGCTGAGATGCGGAGACCAGCGTTGCGTGGCCTCACGTCTGATGAACGAACCAAAGCTCCTCAAGCAGTAAAAGGGAGTTGTGGAGGTTTTTTTATCTTTAGCTCTATGGGGGAAAGCCTATATTTCTCCCATGTGGTATGAAAATCGCTGCTTCCTCGTAAAAACCAGTCCACGACATCATCCCCCGGAGCAGGACCAAAGCCAACAGCCTGCAAAGACCCAACGCTGTGGATCAGCGACTTCTTGAGTAACGGGGGACACTGTTCAGAGGAAGGGCAATGACTTCCGCACGCATCAGGTTGCCATTAAGCACGATGCTCTTGGAATATCAACCCTTTTAATGCGGCGAGGGCTGCTCATCCCCCGAGCGGAGGTGCTCGCCGGCGGCTTGCCCCATCCGCCAGCGAGCCCTGGGACTGGAAGCATGCCCCGAAGGACGCTGCCCTGCTGCGGGAGCAGCGACAGGACCGCCGGAAAACAGGGAATGTCCCAAAGCTCCCTCTTGGCTGGCTGGGGGTTTGACAGCTTCCAGGAGTAAGGGACAAATGTACAAAACCAAGGTATTCCAGAAAGCCCAAAGCTGCTGAGTGACGTAGCGGGGGTGGAAAATTGTTATTTCAGTGAGCAAATTCATAGGACTTGTCGTGGTACAGGGGATGTAAAGAGCCGCCGGTTCTTGGGTTGCGATTGCGGCATTTTAGGTGGCAACGGACCCTGTAAGGCGAAGAAGATAGGCATGGCCAAATGATCAGCCCGAGCCTTCGGGGTTTGAGTTTCTTCGTTCTATGGTAAATGCAGTGAGCGTGTGGGCCAGTTACATTTCTGGTGTGATCCCCCAAACCTGTGGTTTGTAAGAAATTGCTTCTACCAGGATTATTGAAACTAGAAATGTCTTTTTCTGGAACAGCCAAAGGAAAACTTAACACCCTCTAACACCCTCTGCAGCACATCCATTACTAGCTAAAAAGGTGTATTAAACATATACTCTTGTTACCGTGTCCCAAGTACAGGGCTTCTCAGCAGCAGCCTCGGATAACGAGCAATACCATTTAACCAGCTTTATAGCACAACCTCTGGGGGATTTCTCCTTGCAATCAGACACTGCCATCAGCAGCTTGCTCGTCTTCCACAGCGCGATTTGCCTCCAAGAAGCAAACCCACACCTCGGGTCCAGGGGATGCTTGTCCTGAGGTGCTGCCCTCCGTCCAATTAGTAATATTCTGGGCAGGAAACTTAATTGGGTGCTGCAGAAAGAAGAGGGTGTTAGTTAGAAAAAGCCGCTGCTGTCAGAAAAGGAAAAATAAAGCTCTTCATATGCCACTTGCCTCTCCTAAGCGTGGGTAACAGGGTGATGATTTCTGGTAGAGCCAAATAACCTTTGCTTTTAGCTGAACTACTGGGAGAGATTCAAAGCCGGCAGCTCCCGCTGGCCCCAGTTCCCCTCCACGTCCGACGAGGGCTGTGAGCAGACTGGCCGGAGCCAGTGCCAAAGGGTAATAAGTTGCTTTCGGATGATGAATGGTACCGCTGAGATATATTGCACTGTATTTTATAGCTCGCTCTCACACCACTGCAGGGCTGCGCGCTCGGGCTGTCTCCCAGATTTCGGTATCTCATCAGGAAATTCAATACTGAAATATTGTGTGCAGGCTCTGTTTTCATTTTCCTCTCTTATTTCCCCCCCCAAGAAAGAGCGGTGTATGAGCCAGACCGACTAGCGAGAGCGAGAGCTGGGCAGGCTGCCATGCAGCGAGAACCCTGGCTATTTTTGTCTTTAATTTGTGGATAGGCCAAAGGGTCTGGATTTCGTATCTGTGTTATTTTCTGCGGCCGGCGGGACGGTAACCGCGGGACCACGCTTGCAGTGAGACCACCCGGTTGAGGTCCAAAGGGGTCATGGATTTTGGGACTCCTGTCGAAATCAAACACAACCCAGGTGAAACGGGCAGGAGGCAGCATTTCCTTCTCATTAATTGGCAACAGAGCCAATAACGTCTTAATTTGTCGCACGAGAAGCCAAAGGCAGGTTTACACTGGAACACAAGAGTTATGAGTAAACATTCAGACTGTTCTGGCAGTGGGGATTTTGGGAAGACCCTCCTTAGGATGGAGGTGATCTAAATGAGCTGATGTTTAACCCATGGAGTGAGGTATCCCACACACAGCTCAAAATGAATATATTGGGATATTTGAGGCACATTTTGGGAAGAGAATACCATCAACCTCTGTTGGTTATTTTCTTTTACCATGCCAAACCCAACAAATCTGTTAATAATAACAAACAGGTTAATAATAATGTTAATAATAATGCTTAGCAAGGTTTGGCTTTGTCGAAGCGTTTCCTTTAGCCTAGTGAGCAGAAATGTTATTTTCCCCCTTGTTCCCTGTTGGAGTTAATCAGTAACTCGGGGCAGCGATGGAAACCGGCCCCAGGTCACGCAGGAAGGACGCGGCACGGCACAGCCCAGGCTCTTCGGCACGGGAACGTCCTTCTTCTGCTTTCTCCCGCAGTCGTTTATTTCTGAAGATTATTAGTAAAATTAGGAATGGATTACAGCTTGTTAATAGTTTCTGGCAAGCTGCGTGGAGAAGTTTCTGTTCAAGTTTTGAGGCTAGGGAACTATTACTTGCTATTTGTGGAAATATTATTTGCTTTATATATAGTTTTCAGACTGCTAGGGTGGGCGTGGAGGGGGGAATTACTCCATCAGCACCTACAGAAGAAGCACCTCTGTCTGCCCCGCTCTCAGGAAAT
>NW_009196473.1:0-219 GCF_000690835.1 Fulmarus glacialis | reverse complement strand
CGGATTTCAACCCGCCATGTTTCCAGAGAAAAGCTCAACAGCCCACAGAAAAAGGCACTTTTTTCCCAATATGCTGGTTATGCCGAAGGGGAATGTTTGGGAAGAGCCCCAGGGCGGTACCTGGGATGCTCTGCAGGGTCCAGAGCTCCCCACCTGCCTGGCTCCTGGTCCATCATCTCCCTGTCCAGCAGCTCCCTCTTCACTGCCTCCCGGCCTTTC
>NW_009196472.1:729-958 GCF_000690835.1 Fulmarus glacialis | reverse complement strand
GCTCCGGGGGGTGCGGGGGGCTCCACGCCGGGATGGGGATGGGGAGCCGCAGCGACGCCTGTGTGAAAGAGGGGCTCAGCAGAGGTGACATCTAGAAACACCCCCAAAGCGCAGCTACCAATTGCCACTGGTTTGCAAGGAAGAGGGGTCCCCAGGAGCACTGGGAGCAGCGCGTGTGGCATCTGGCAGGGCATTTAACGCTCCGGATGAGGAGATCTTTCCCAGCGCC
>NW_009196472.1:0-286 GCF_000690835.1 Fulmarus glacialis | reverse complement strand
TGTATCGTGCGACCTGCTTTGCCTCCCGGCTCACCCTGCGCCGCAGCATCCTTTGCTCCAGCGTGACAGGGCAGATCCAGTGCCAACAGCACGTGCCCACGCTGGTGGGAAACACCAGCATTAAAAATCCTTGCTTTTAGAGGAAACTTGCAATTTACACGACGTCTGCAACACCCTCCCAGCAAACGCTGTGTTTCACTCTGCTACAGATCACGTTGTCAGACTTTTCCCAGTTCCCAGTGGTGCACCCCCGTCCGCTGCTGCCTGGACGCCGGCCCAGCCCTCG
>NW_009196471.1:37747-44532 GCF_000690835.1 Fulmarus glacialis | reverse complement strand
GTCATTAATATACTTGTAAAAACATCACCTCTGCTCAGTGAAAGGGTGTCACTCATGCTGTCTGGGGCCAAATTTCCCCATCTAAAATAAGACCAGAGGCTGTAACAGGTCTGCCTGGGAGGGGAAGGGGACAGCAGGCTGTGAAACAGCCCAGTGGTGAGTAGGTCAAAGAGATGTGTCTCCAAAGGACCATTATCTTCCAGATGTACTGTCTGGTTTCTTCAGTGGAAAAGTGGCTAAATACAATTATTTAGTTCATTCTGTTCTCCTGTAACATTTCAGAAATTAAAATGAAACCCACCTTTACTTGAAAGTTCAAATTGCATTTAAACACAAGCTTAGGACTTCTTTCAGCTCTTGAAAGGCATTCTTCTTCTGTAAATGAAAATGTGAGCTCTTTTCAGATGGCTTAAATGAGCATAGCTCCTAGGCTTTGTCTAAAAAACAAACAAACAAACAAGAAAAAACTACCCTGGAAGGTGTGCTCTCACTCAATGGTAAAGAGTCCTACCCATGTACTCTTGTCTCTCACGCTGTAGTACAGCACCTTACACTGTTAAACATATTTTTCACCATCTCTACTGCTGAGAGTCAGTTGGATGCTTCAGTTCCCTCAGCTCTTCAGTTGTTTTTATTCTTTCAGCTACACGCTGTTATCATGAATTATGTGATTTCAAAAAACAGAAAATGTCTCTTTTTGTAATAAAGCTGTTCAAGCTATTTAAAATGTGTTTTCCAGATTATCAAGCTTTTTGTCACATTAGAATTTTGCTTTAACATAGATAAGCCATAGCTTCATCAAGTTTTATCTTGCCCAAACTGAGCAAGGGGCAGGCTGACTCACTGAGAAGTAATAGAGAGAAGAGCTTTTCATCTCTGTGTCACCAGCTGAAATTCAACAAAGGTCATCACTGATAACCAACTGAGTTTTTGATGGCCTTACGAAATTAGCTGATGGTCTTGTTATAGTGACTAGTGGACAGATGTTCTTATTATAAAAACCATTATACCAATTGATAACCTCTCTTGGTCAACTCAACAGAGACATGAGGAACTGAATGAGGCGCAGGTGCTCAACCACTTTCTCACATCAACAACTGGCACCTGGAAAATATGGTTAAGGGCATATTGCCAGGGGTTAAGTGTGTTCCACCTTTTCTGAAGCTGAAAGATTTCAGACACCTAAGCTATTAGTCTATTACCTTTCTTAAATGCCATGCTATTCCCATTTTTGTTTCAGAAAAAAAAAAAAAAAGAAAAGATACTGACTCCGTCAGAAATTAAAATCAACCTAGTCAGTCAGTCAGGGCAAATTAAAGTATTCCATAGTAACACTGAAAATAATGGGTGCAATAATATATAATTGAACAGTATAATTTTATAAGCCTCTACTAGTATCAAGTTCTTGCTATCCTGATGCATTTTCCATGTAAGTCTTTTCCAGTAGAAACCAAGACGTTTGTGTCGTATAAGAAGAGACACGCTATGGAGTTGCTAGCCGAGGCTGGATTTTAACTTCTATTTAAAAGAAGACATCTTCATTAAAAGGAATGATAGAAAACCTTTATTTGTCTCCCCTTTTTAGGGGTAAATTTCTTCTGTTGCTGTTAAATGTAATTTTAAAAAATATATTTCTACTTGCCATGTCCTCAGCATTGGAAGTTATTTTTCAAATTAATTTGACCAACTCAGTTAATTATCAGCCCTTTCAGACTAATTAAAATAAAATCTAAAGAAATATACTGCCAACGTTGGCTCTAGATGCCAGAAACTCATTGCTTCTTCCTGAAACAAGCAGAATACATAACACTTTAGCAATTTTTCCTGTACTGTACTTAAAACAGATTTCCCCAGGGCTTACAAAACTTGTGCATTTAGTGGAGACTGTTAGTTCATTCATCAAACACATGATATAAACCACTCTGTTATGCACCTTCAAATCAAAAAAGATAAAAAAGAAAAAAGGAAAAAAGGTGCATACAAAGGTAACTGTGCTCACTGAAGGACATGCTTTTTAGTGGTTGGCTGTACAAAAGCATGTTCACACAAACAACTGTCGCAGCAATTATTTATGATTAAAAAACATGGGAATGTTGTGGTGACTTTGCATTAGAAGTCTAGTATATGTCAATTGTTTTATTCATGATAAACAGATCATTTAGTTGGAAAAATCCCATCTGCCTAGATATATCTCTTATTATTTATGAGAACCATGTTTAGGAATGCAGGCAGCACATGTGCATAATTAATCCTGAAGAGAATTAGACATTGTTTGATTCACAGCTGAATGCAATTAGCATTAGGAAGTTTACATATGTTGGCAATAACACAGATTAGCAACTAAAGTGCTTGTTAAAAAATTTAACCTGAGGCTGCTAGAGCAGACCTCTCTTAATGATGCTTTAAATGTTGTTGATGAAGTAATAATCAATTTTGTTTTATAAATAGTAAATCAAGAATTTAGGTCTAATTAGCTGTGCTACAGATCACTTCACTTACATATCCAACGTACATGTGGTGTGTGCTGTGAACTTTCTTTGAGTCTGGTGTGCAAACAGTTGTTAAGGGAAAGATGTGATCCCTTCTGTAAAAAAAAAAAAAAAAAGAAAGAAAAAAAAAGTCACAGATGGGGAAGAATGAGATGTCTGTGGTGGGAGTGACTCTATGCTCTCAGCACTCAAGAAGGAAAGAGCTTTTCCTTTGCTATTTCAGAGCTTTTTAACTGAAGGATGAAGAAACAATGCCTTGTCTGCCTTTTTAAAATATAATAATTAGATTATAATTTACAGTCTGTGAAATGAAGCCCTCTAATGGAGAGGGAGGAGGAAGAGAGAATATAAGTGATGAAAGTGAGGAGGCAAAGTAAAATTAAGCTGTAATTGTTTTCACTTCAACTTTAAGAAGTTCAACATTAATTAAAATGTTTCTGCACCACTCACCACCAGATTGGCACAAAAGAGGGCTGGCTGGTATGTGCAGCTGCTGACTGGCAGGGATGTCAGCAAGGCAATTGCCAGGAAGACTACAGTTCCACACACATACCCCCACACACACATACAGACCCATATATTCTAAAAACGATGTTGCAATTAGAGTAAGCATTTCTGTTTTTATTCAAATAGCAGGCCAGCATTTCCTTCCAGGTAAGAAATGAATACTTTCAGAAACACATAAAACAGTTTGAAAATTGTTCCAAGATATCTTTGCCGTTACTTTGACTTAGAGTTTCCTTCATTTTTCTCATTGTCAGTTATGTTTGTTCGTATGGGAGACGTTCAGAGACATAAACTTCAGCTGAGCACCTACCATGCCCTAAGAGTCAGCAGGAGCTGGATCCATGAAGAGTTTTCCTTCCCCTTCAGCTATATTGCCTTCTTACCCTCTAAACATTTCTTCATGCGAGCAGGTGCTCTTGGGTGACGTGTTGTGCAGTCCCTGTAATCACCCTTCGTGCATCAGAGGAGCAGGAGAGGGTACTAATTACTATCAGTGAATTAAATTACAGGAGGGTACTGCAGCCCCTGCTTCTTCCGGCAGATGCCTGTGTGTCCCCGCACCAAGCGCAAGGACAGGTATGCCTATAGCCTCAAGCCTTCCTTCCCTGGCAGGCTGGAAAGCCCATCTCAGGATGGGATGGATAGCCAGGAAAGTTTTAAAGTAGCTGAAGGAAGAGGGAGCAAGCAGAGATCCAGAACTGATGGGACTTTGCTTCTCCCAGAGCCAAATGAAACTCATTTTGCATGTGACGACACAAATCGGGCACTTCCTTACTCACTCATCTACGCCACTGCCAGAGACTGTAAATAATCTTGAAATGGAGTCAGGGCTAAACTGGAAAAGGCATTTAGGCTCCTAAAAATGGGGAAATGTGCTAGCAGGCGTTCAAGAATGAATATGAGCTCTCATCAGAGAAGAGCATGGAGCGCAGAGCAGCTTCGATTGGCCGCGTGTCCTTCGGGAGGGATGGAAAAGAGCAGCCAGCCCTGAGGATTTCCGTGGTGAATGGCAAGCTCTCCCTGTAGCTCCGGAGGGGAGCAGGGAGGGCTGAGCCTATGGGGAAAGCCTGCACACGAATGAAGGCTGAGTGGCTTCTTTAAATGATAAGTGTTGCAAATCCATAAGTGCTGCTCAATCCCATGATTTAATATCCGTTATATCAGTTCTGTAGGCCGTGTGGGAGATCACGATGCTCCCCTTAGTCGCTGCGACTCATCATCAGACTGTAAGCATCACCTCAATTTTTGTACAGAAAAATAGTTTTCTGCATCCAAGCTTAATTCTCAGTATTTTGTGCATTCAAGTCCTATAAAAACAGATGATTTTGAGGAGACATGGCAGTAGCCTGGTGCAATTTTAAGAAATTTCCAAGACATCCTGTTTGTTTATCTTTGTTTAGCTGATAAAGCCAGATGAAAGGAACAGAATACCTCGTATGTCAGGAGACTGAAGTGAATTAATAGACTGCTGTGTCTTACAAGAAAGGAAGGAAGGAACAAATGAATGAATGAACTTTGACTTTTCTTAAGTAGACAGGGCAGCCGGGCTCTGACTGATGTTTACAAAAGTAGATGCGTTTGAAACAGCACCATATGGAGAACTGGGAAAAGTTTAAGGGTTAAGCAGGAACAGCCTTAGGACCCAACAAAATTGAAAAAAACTCAACTTTAAAATACATTTATCACCTTTTACAGAAAAGAAATTCTCATAAGCTAAAAAAGGTGTAATTTCTGTGCAAGGTGCATGAGAAAATTAAGAATTAGGTCATAAGGAAGATGAACAGAAGTAGCAGTTTGGATGCACCACAACAAACAGTTTCACCGCATCCAAACATTAATTACAACAAGCTATTGGGCAATGAGAGGAACTTTTCTTGTTCTCATGCTGTTCTTGCTTACAGATCAAGGAGAAGGTTTCAGGTCACTAGGCTTCCTACAGTGCCGGCCCTTGCCTCTGTTTATGACTTGAAACAATAAAACCCTTAAGCAGATGCCTAGCTTCAGAGTACTGCTAACTCTTAGATACTGAAATAGCATCCTCTATGTGTATTAATGAGTAACAGAATTTTTTCTAATCACTTTCCCAATTGAAACAAATTAAACTCGTAACTGACAGAAATTTGTTGAAAATAAGAACTTTTCACTTCTGCCTTTTTCTAATATAACATGTTCAATAAGGTAAATAACAAAAAAAGAAAAAAGACCATTTCTTCATTCAATTCCTTTTCTTCAGCTGATGCACTGTGATATTCTTTTGCAGTTCTTTGCTGTATGCACTTTGATAAGTTAAAAATACCACCACTGTATACAAAGAGTAGCCAAAGAAGATGCTAGTATTTGCAGAACAGCAGTAGTAGCATATTCCACTTTCAGCTAATTATAATAACGTGCATACTTTCTGTGAAAAATAGGAAGAGATGTCACAGTCTAAATTATTCTATGTTGGCTTTAGGAGGACAAACATTTGTTGTTGACAACTATTTGATCTGACTCATAATTCTGTCACTGCGACAAAATAAAACTATATTTTATTCTCCATTTCTGTGATCTTTCACCTAGATAAGAACCAACACCTGGCATCTTTTCAAATTTTCTTTTTTCTTTACATCAGTGGCAAAAGTTAAAAAGGTAACATGAAAAGAAAGATGAAAAAGGAATGCTGTTCAAATTGAAGGACTGCAGTTTCAAGTTTCAATCCTGTATCAAAACATCTCCGTCTCACCTTCTTTCTCAGTCATCACAAATGAAAAGTACAAAGAAGTACACAAACATCAGTACAATGCTGTGTGTGTACTGCTATCCAAAAATCACAGTTACAAAATTATACCTGACATATCAAAAACTGACAGTCACATCCTCAAGATTTTCTTCTGTTCGTTCCCATGGACCTTCTTTATTAATAAATCTGACACATAAAAAGCACCTGTATGACTAAAGTGTCAGTTACTGGAAAGACCGTTTTGATCTACTTCTTAACTTTTAGAAGAAATATTCTCTTTTTTATGAAGACAGGATCTGTTCACTGTCTGCCAGCTTTCAAATGACCACCTCTTGAAGTTTAATTTTGAGTTTTAAATAAATATTGTATGCATGCAGAATAATTATGATGCTCTAGAGAGACACTGTATAATGACATTGATTCTTTTTTATCTAAAAATGCCAAACCCTTGAGGCAGCAAAGTCTGTATTTGCCACAGATACATGGAGGTTCATTCTACATGTTAAATTATAATAGATTGTTCATGTTTCTGTCACTAAGTAGTAGGTAGCGAAACTTCCATTGTAAACTTCAATTTTCAGCTGTTTAAAACTTGGTGGTAAAAATTGGCCTTGGTCAAACATTTGGTATGGAGCGTTTCAGCTGTGGAATAACTGCTTTATGAAAAATAAAGGATGATTTGTAAATTATGATGTAATGCTTTGGAACTACTGAAAAGAAAGGATATTGTATTTGGATACATGTTAACACTCATTACTGAAACAAGCATTGTCTTTTACTAATAAATATTGTGGATATGTTATTCATAAAAGTATACAGTTATTTCAATATTAAAAAGACTGAAATCCCTACTTAAGAATGAAAATTAACATTTGTGCATGCAAAGCAGCTTCTCATTTTATTTTTATTATATTTAGTAGACTTAAATAAATGTTCTGATTTGATAATTAACCCAAAACCCAAAATTACTGTAAAGCCATAGACAAAAAGTCAGTGACGTGATTAAAGATACAAGCAAGCTCATTTTTTTTTTATCTGTTGGTTGGTTCGCTTCTTAGGTTGGCACACTT
>NW_009196471.1:0-37735 GCF_000690835.1 Fulmarus glacialis | reverse complement strand
CTTTGACTGAACATATATTTGATCATTCATAATAAGTACAGACCCTTTAAAAAAATGACCGATGTCTTGAACACCTGCATTTGCTTTAAAACTGCCAGCTACGGTGTCGTTACTATATTATTATTAATTTTTGTTCTTAATAGTAAAGAATAACAATTATATATATAACAATAATATTACCATTAATAATTAATAATTCTTAATAACAATAAAAATGATAGTAACAACAGAATTAATGGAGTCCTTCATATCCCAATCCAAAATATGCCTTTTGGGAACTACCATCATGCAAGTATTGAGAATTAGGCTCTGAAGACTATAGTAAGTACCCAGAAAAAATTTCCATTGCAACCTTAGCTTTCATTAAGTTCCTTGAAAGATTCATTCCTCTCATTTAAATGCAGCTAGAAATTATTCATCTGATACTATATTATATTTTGATACGAAATTCCTTCAGACTTTTTTTGGGTGAGAGATGGGAACATTTGGAAAGCAAGTCATTCCATCTACCTAAATATCTATTTTATGGTAGGTGAGTATGCCTCTTGCCATTAAGGCCTAGCAGACTAGATGCCTAACTTTTAGATGGCTGTTCTTAAAAGAGATGTTCCTACCTTATTGTTTTGGGGTGCATAATGACAGCAGATTCATATCCTAATGTTCAGTAGTTATTCCTATGCAAATAATCCAACTGTCTTTAGAAAAATTATGTCTAACACACCAAAACACACCAAACCAGGCTGAAATGTGTAGACTAAAATTGCAACTATTTTTCCATTACATTTCATGTACAGTTGGTTCAAACGGTTTGATTTTAGTAAAACCATGAACCAAGTGCCTCCTGCCTCAGACAGCTCATAGGAATTCTCTCCTGAAGGACATATGGATAAAAGTCTTCCTCCAGTGAACAGGATCCCTTCCCCTGGTCTTCCCATTCAATCCCCAGCCAAGGCCCAGAAGGACTCACTGCTCTCTCCTTGAAATTCTTCAGAGGGCAGGATTAGCAGGAGTATGCCAAAAGCATACCATACTTTAGTAACGCAAACTTTGTTGCACAGAGAGTGGGATTCATCTCACTTACTGTGAGAGTTCTCCACATGAATTAAGAAACTAGACTCCTTGTAGACTCATGGAGAGAAATGGACATTTCTAGAGAGTGATTCATTTGACTTATTTTTCACATCTACCTTAAGAGATCAGTCATATTGTAGAACTGCTATTCCTTTCCACTGATTACAGAGGGAATATAAACTGTTCTTGGAGATGCAGATATCTGTATTAAGGACCTGTGAAGTTAAAGGGCTGAATCCTATTTAATAAAAAAAAACAAAACACAAAACCAACCCCCATTTGTTTCCTTTGCATATTCATAAATTCGTTTGTGTTTTCCTTCAATAAATTTTGTTAGTAGCATCTTTTTCTTTTATAGCTAAATTTGCTTGATGTTTCATGCAGTATATTTTTCCATCACATATTTTAAATGTTTCTCTGCTCTAGACACAATCTGGGAGAGAACTGTTGTTGGATATGCAGGTAGACAAAACAAAACTGTATCTCCTACATTCATCACCATGTGCTGACCTTTTAATTTCCTTCCCGCTAGAAATAAAAGTTTGCGTTGGGTTTCCAGAATAAAGTGTTCTCATAAATGATTCAAAGTATTGTGACCCAGCTTTTATCATAATTTTAAAGCAAAATTGCCCATTGATTTTATGAAGAATTGCTCCAGAAATTTTTTAATGGTTTGGCCCAGTGTAGATTAAGCTGAACAACCTTGTTTGCAATTTTGTTTCTAAGATCCCCTTCATTATTAATTCACTTAGTATTCATTGCAATTATACTGAGTATAATTGTTTTGCTATTCATGTGGCTGTCAGAAGGATTTTTATAGGCCTTCCATTATAATTAGGCATACATTAATAGACATTTAAAGCATGTTACTATTCTTAATGAAACTTGAAGATGTGGTCTACTAAAAGTGAAAAAGCCTAATAGTAAAATGTGAACACTTCAGTTTAAAATACATAGTTTTTACCCTTGAAGTTTCTGTAATTGAAGGTTTTCGAATTTCTTTGTTTGCCTGAATCCAGGACACTGACCTGGATTCAGTTAATGATGGTCTGTCTAGTTATGTACCTCCTAAACAGAAGTACATTGTCCCCTTGCAAGATATTTGGTCATTCAGGGATCTGCAAGACAGCAATAAGTAGGTCAGAGAATACATTCGTAATTCTAGAAAACTCTAGAAAACTCTAGAAAACCAGTATAGGCAGTATTTCAAGTCCAAGCAGGGAAACTTTCTCCTTAGGGACTTTTATGGCAGGCTTTCTAGGTAAGAGGCCATTTCCAGAAAGCACAGACATGATGTCCGCAAGGACAGGCTCAGTGATTATCCATCGGCTATTGAATTTTAGGTAGCCTAACAAGTTCTCAAATAAATCCTGTTAGAAATAAAGTGCATCTCGTTAATGGAGTCAGTAAGGCTATCAACTACACCACACTTAACCGCTTTACTGTTCTGGTTTATAAAGAAAAAAATTAAACAAACCCGTCGTGTTTAGCTTCTGTTCCAGATGTACACAAAGGCAAAGGAAAGGGCACAGAACCAGCGCCAGAGCAGTCCCTCTTTCTCTAAGCACACTATTTATGAATATGTATACATGAGCTAAATTAATCTTATAGCTCTTCCATGTAACATGAAATATTTATGACAAGAAAGGCGAAGAACAGCCTTTCTGAGGGTATCCTGCAGGATGGTGGTTAGGAACGCTCCCCGGGAGACAGGAAACATCTTCCAGCTTGGGAAGATGGAGGGGACAGATCCCGGGTCTTCCTGGACCTACTCAGAAACTATCCAGCTGGGGGCTTGAATATTAAAGGAGTAATCTCCTTCCAGTAGTTTTATGAAGTTAGCCCCAAAACAGAATTCCCAACCAAAATTTTTAAGCTGACCTCACATTTCTCAGGAAGATAGCATTTGTGAAAAAGAAATTGTGCCATTCTAGGCAAAAGTAACCCAGAGACAAAAGCCCCCTCTGTGCTTTTCTAAGCTTCTTGGCCTAAAGACACTCGTATTACTACCTACGTGTAAAAACAATTTATTACTCCTCAAGGCTGCATAACTTAAGCCAGAACGGAGACTGCACATAGAATATTAGCTGGATTTGAGATCTATGTAAATTTTGTCTTTCTTGGTGTTATTTTGCAAAATATCCCTAGGAAGTCATTTAGGGTTATTTTTTTGTTTGTGTTTTTCTGAGAGAAGGAAAGAGAGGGAATTATGTGATGGGCTTTATCTTAAGCCCCTATCAAACAACCTGTTCTGAGATCAGGCTCACTTTCTAAAAATCTTCTCACGGTTTGAAGCTGCTGTCTGCTTTCATGTCTCAGGCCCATGCTAGTTATACCTAGGAGGAATCTTGCAAAAAAAAAATAACATCATGTGGCCACAGAACAACAGGGCCAAACCATTTCAAAACTCCTTACTGCATTTTGCACAGTCTTCACCATGCTAAAATAATTAAGAAAACATTGTGAGGATTATTTAGCAACATATGAAAATGGGAAAGAAAATAATACCTCAGTAGAGATCTGTATTTTGATCCAAATTTATTTTTAATAGCTTGTTCTAAAACAAAAGAAAGATTTTAATTAATACATATTATTTTGCATACTAGACAAAAAAAATAGATCAGATATAGAAGAGTTTCACAACTATTTGTCATACCTTATGTTACATATACATTTAAGCAAAAGGAAAAGACAACAAGGAAAATATACGTTATAGCTCTTCATCTTAAATTGTGCTTGCCAGGCAGGAACTCCAAGTATCTCTCAGTACAGTCTGAGATACCTTTAAATGGCTTTCCAAGTAAAGGAGACAAAATAATCATTTCCATATATCCTATGGCTGGAATTAAGGAATCTACATTCTTTAATGGACTAACCAATCTATACCACAATTAAATCATTAGCTCTTTCATGGAATGAAGAGGAGTTCAGCATCTGAACATAGTATAGCTCAGTGCCTTAAGCAAATTAGCCTGTAAAGACCTATAAACCAAAGTGAAGACAAAGTTCAATCCGATTAGTCTTTTTTTTTTTTTCTCTAAAAGCTAGAGATTTTATATGCCTAACGAAACCAGGAAAATTCATAAAAAATAGGTCATTAAACTTTAGAGTATAATAATTAAGCAACTATCTCCTTATGTGTCTTACTTGCAAATTAATGCCAAAACCATCATGACATTCCTACGTATTGATTACCACCTAGAAAATTCATTGTTTTCTAGCTTTGTGTGCTTCAGCCAAGGAGTTCTACTTTTTTTTTTTTTGTTCTTCTTCCCCTTTTTTTCCCCTCCAGTTGTTAACGAAAGAAGCAGCATTTCAAGAAGAACAATTAGGTTGGTTTGTGACACTGGACTCCTTGGGGATAGTTTCAGAGCACTGCTGTAAGTAAGCCTGTAGGACACAGTTTCAAACAAACTACACTCCTACAAAGGGTTTTTCTTTTTCTTGTGCCGTGTAATGCACGCAGGGATATATGTATTCAGGACGAGGAAAGAAAATGAATAAATGGAAGAAAAACAATAAACGCATTTAATGGTGTTTAATGTAACTCTTCTCTACATGCTCTCCCCTTAAAAATGATCATTTGTAAGTGCAAGTCCTTATCCTAAGGTATGTCTTAGTCTAGACTGAGGCAGGAAACTCTAGGTCAGACATAAGGTGACTGAAAAAATGCATTTGATTTATTCATGTCTGTTAATGTGAAATGTGTATTTGAAGAGACTAAAAATCTCAGAAAGACTTCTTTTGCATCAGCCAATTACTCTCAGCTTTTTAATTCTAGCAATGCATTTGGAACATTTCCATTGTTCTAAGGGTTAAAAACTTCACCGTGACAATGACAAGCCTTATTACTCAGTCAAAGTAAATGGATCACCATATAACCTTTCAGAAATGTTCTTCCTTAAGCTATTAAAACATTCCATGCCCTTAGATGACAACAATTTCTCTGCCTTTTGAAATTTCTTTTCTGTCCTGCAGAGTTCATAGAGATATGCTTGGTTAAAATCAACTTATATAAAACTATGCACTGTAAATTCTGACACTTCTGTTTGAATCTCTTTTCAAACACTTGTCTTTGCTCACCATAATAGATGTCAGTTCTTCTGATGTAGTTCAAGCATGAGCTTCATATGAAGACTCAGCTATGTCTATTGCATTTCTGAAGCTACTACTCACTGAAGTTTTGTGCTGTTTGACATCAAAGATAGGCAAGAATCACCTGCTGAGTTCACATGCATGGAGCAAAACATCTTCAAATCACTTGTGCTAGACAAAAGTTTTTCATATTAAGCTTTCACTAGCATGTGGACTTAAAGACAAATGTAGTCCTTGTTAAAGTTGCAGTATCGTGTTATTAAACTATGCATCTAAGCCTCATGATTTGTATAAGTTTTAAGACGAAAGATAATCATTTGGCTGATTTATTTTTTGGCACCAATTGCAAAGAATTCTGTTGCACAAAAAAATTGTTTTTCATTCAATACGCAGTGGTTTTGCTCAAAGGTAAAAACAATCTGAAAGCATGGCATGCTCTAGCTTAGAAAAACACAGTGCTCTACTTTTTCAAACTTTAATAGCTGACTTTTTTTTTTATGGATTTGAAAACCAGAAAGAGGCAATAGTTAAAACATGTATTGTATATAGGGAACATGAATGAAGCAAATTCCTACTCTAAAAGTTCTCAAATCTGCTTTTTGTATGAGTTTAATCAAATAACCCACTGAAAAATAAATACCAATGTAGAAGAAAAAATATTTATGAAGGATCAAGAACTACTGTATAATGGATGTGTGTCTAATGGATGCCTAATCAGTATAATGACTGTGCCATAGTTTTTAATCACAATGACTCCAGTGATGATTCTGTATGGAAACCAGATTCAACATGAATATGCATAGGAATTATATTTTGGAAGAGTTGTGTATGAAAAATGTTTATAATTAGTCCACGTTTAAATGTCACCAAGTGACTGCATTAAGTGCAAACCAAAACACAACAGGGCGTGTGATTGTTATGAGATAATCTAATGCCTTGGGTGTGTCAGCTCAGTCAGCAGATGCTGAGATGTAGTTGCCAATTTTAGCAGACTGAAGATTTTAGTATTATAGGCCCTCCAGTGTTTTTTATTCATTTAAGTGGCTTGAAATGAATTTAAAAGAAAAAAAGATGTTTTTCCCCTACTATTGTTTTTCCATTTCTTTAGTATATGGATCCAAGGAAGCCAATGTGCCTAACACTTTCCAATCTCTGCAGTTGTTCCATAACTGCAAGGTTAAAACCCTAGCAGGCCAGATCATTAACTCACTCGTGACTATTTAATTTTTTTGTACCTAAATTAAAGGTCTACTTTAACACTTTCAATATTAATATGTTTCTTGTTTTAAATACATTTTATATTTACTGAGGACTTAATGTATTACAAACGGAGAGTGTAGTTAGGTTGTACTAGGTGCTTATATGTATATACAAATAGGTTCAGAGCACGTTTTTATGTGTTTCATACATGGTAAGGGACTTCTACGTCCCTTTAAGGACTCTGGCACTTGTCCGTGTATCACAGGGCCCAGAGGTGCTCCCAAGTCTCAGGCATTCATCCTAGCTCTGTCTTAAGTACGTTTTGCACTGACATGCAGCAGGTGAACTTCCCTTCCTTTTCATCTGTCCCCTCCTCAAGTCTTCTTTTCCATGTAAAATAAATCCAAGCATGTGGGCTGGCTGGGAATCATGTCTGCCCCAGCAGTAACTGTGTAACACCTGAAATACTTCTGGTATATCCAAAATCTTAGGACACACCAAATCCCAGATGACAAAGCTCTGGAATAGACTGTCTCTTATTGTAGGATCAAATACCCAAACAAATCAGAATCTACCAGTGAAAACCTCCTAGACCTTTTAGACCATAACATGACCTTAATATACACAAATTAAGCACCAAAGCTGGAACTATAGAATGCCTTTTGAAGAACAATTGTGCTAAGCAACGTAGAGTAGGAAATCTGGGGATAAGGTGGTTGAGACAGAATATGGGTTACAGACTATGCTGGTTTACTTAAAGCACAATAAACCCCTTGCTTTGTAATTGTGACTCCTTCAGATGTGTCAACATTAATTTAATATCCTACTCTTAACATGAATTGTATTCAATATGAGGCATTTCAGGATGTATTTAAGCCTGTGCTTAGATTTAATTAGAAACGAGAAATATAGCAGATGGAGAGAAATCATTGTGGCACAGTTGGGCCCTAATGCAAAGAAATTTCTCTAACAGTTGACAGTTAAGAACTGCTCGATTAGTAAACCACAGCAAAAGAAAAGTGATCTACAAATAAAATTAAAAAGCAGGATAACAGCTGTTCCAAAACCCCTGCAAAAATCTCTTATGGAAGCAAGGAAAAGACTAACCCTGACACCAAATACCACTGTAAGATAACTAGATTGCAGTACTGGTATTAGAGTTCAGCATCTGTGAAGTTGCTACAGGAGTGACCTTTATATTTGGCTTTCCTGTCAGAGGAACTCAAATGAGACTTTCTGTTATCAAAGAAAAAAAAATTCAAAGATTCTCTTCTACCATCAGTTTTGCATTGTACAACTCTGATTTCCCCATACTTTACACAACAGAGACAAGTTTCTGTACAGAGCAATAGTGTGCTGCCCAGATAAAAATATTTTGCCTTTAATGAGCTTTATACACCCAGTCATCCTACCATCTGAGTCCACAATACACAGAAGAAGTAAGCAACACATTAAACTAAACTATCCACAAGAGAAAGCACAAAGCACCAACAGCGGGCGGGTCAGCAATCTCTCATTTGTGAGGTATCAAAGGCTGTTGGTAGATCTAATAAAATTACTCTGAACATCTGACCTTTGTCCATGGCCAGAAGGAATGCAGTTATACAATAGGGGAAGGGAAATCGCTGGTGACAAAATGTAGTTTCAAATAAACTATGCTTCTACCAGCAATTTTTCTTTATCCGCTATCATGTAATACGCAGAGGGATGTACAGTATGTACTTAGAACAGGAAATGAAAGTGAAAAAAATGGAAGCTAAAACTGACACTAACAATACTTAAATTGCTTAATGGAGATGCTGTGTACATACTCCCCCAGGCAACAGATCCTTGTAAGTGTTTAGAGCTTCTAATTGTACCGTATGTCTTAATAAACAGCAGGTTACAGAAACTCTAGGTCAAATGTTAGACAACAGAAGGATTTTGTCTATAATTTATTCAAAAGTTTGATTGTATCATTGCATATTAGTAGGAAATCAAACCTCAGAGTTATGAAGCTAATTACTGCCAAGCATCTCTAATGTATTTATCCGTGTGTGTATGTAGATACAAGCGTATATATGTGTGTGCATACGTATAATATATACATTATTTATGTTATATTATATATATATACACACACATACATATACATAAGTATAGCTGTTTTCCTGAGGCATCACCAACACAGTGCAGAAAGTTTTTCTCATGTCTGTGTCCTATTTATTTCAAAAGTAGCACAAGATTTAGCATCAAGATATTTCTTTTTTGAGGACAAGATTAGGAAATTTTCTTAGATTATTTTATTTTAAAAGCAAGAACATGCATCAAAATATATCAGACAGCTTCTCTGCTCAAGCACGGCTCTAGCCAGCTTCCCTCTCTCTTTTGCTGTTAGGCGACAGTCCTATAATCACACCAAGGACCTCTCTTGAAAAAGGACTCTATACCAGAGGATCTAATACCAGGTGAACAGTTAAGATTACAAGCTGTTTAAAATAACCCCAGCTTCCTTTTGTGTACACATGCAGAAAAGACATGAGGTGGAGCAATACCAAAGAGATCAAAGCCCCCCTTGGGTTCTCAGGGTGCTCTTCCGCAGGTTCGCATCCTGCCATGCTGCTTTGCTTGTGCCAGCTGCCTCTGGAAAAGCTGTCTCCACCTTGTCAGTGAAGCACAATTTTGATACCCTACCAGGTTGTTCTGAGACAGGACCTTCGCTCAAGCTTCAGAGCTCTCTGGGTACAAGAAACCCCAGTACCGGCTCAAACCTCATCTTTGAGATAGTCTAGATGCACTGAGCACTTTGACAAGCAGATATGACAGGAGTCACTATCATTTCTGGGAATGTTTCCTCCCCATTGCAGCCAAGGATGCTGAAATGGCTCTCATTTAGCTGTGTACCTTCCCGGCTATAATGTGGATTTATAACCAAGCAACTGATAGGAACGTGTCAGGCTGATGCCAGAAACATGTACAGAAGTGCATGGGTGATCAAGGTAACTATGTTTAAGCCTGTTTTCAAGCCCACTCTCTACCCTGTAAGGAACGAAATATGTATAATATTCACAAACCTTCTGCGGATTGGTATAGCACAGCTTGAAAAGCCTAGGTGAAGTAAGGGCCAAATAGCTGCCCTGTAACAGTATCAGAGAAAAAAGAAATGGTAACAAACCACAGATTCCATCCTTTTCATAGAAAGTGATTAAGATGAAGCAGAAACCTTTGGAGAAAAGCTACTTTTCCAGTCCTCCTAAAGTTTTTTCAAAAAGGCTAAGAACAGAGGAAAGCCAAGAATTGGCCTATCAGTTTATCAATTGGAAAAAAGATTTCATGAAACTGTATAGCTTTTATGATTTTGCTCTTAAGTCAAATGAAATTTAGAGCTATCATGGAGTTTATTTAACTGCTGTAGGTTATTTCTACAGAAAATCTCTCCATGTCCACACTGAAAACAAAAACAGAGCTAACCAAAACTAGTGAACCCAAGGAACAAGATCCTTTTAAAGGAAACCTTCCAATCTCTGTCAAGGAGTGGTGGCAGGAGGTCTACACCTGCACTTTTCAGAGCACTCTGACGGCCAACCTATCCAACTGAGAGGAGCTGACAACACAGTCCACCAGCCAAAAGTTCCTTGTCACAACCATACACTTTCTAATTAGAAAAAGTTAGATCATTGTGCCAAATAATCAAAACTCTCAAGACCAGACAAAAATAAATCAAATATAGACAGTTTTATACATATAATATATATAAATCCACTCAGATTCCATAAGAAACACAGAATATTCCTTTTATAATGTTTTGAGGTATGGTAGGAGTCTCCACCAAAACCAAACGAATCTGTCGATGTTTCAAAAAATCTTTCATTTGAAAAAATAAATCAAATAATTAACCAGGGAGAGTACTGATAATAAAAATATACATCATATTTGTTCAAACATATCTGCTAAGATTCTAAGAAATCTTAATTGCTGTTCTTCTGGAAATTATACATTTTAAATATGTTCAAAATGGAAAAAGAAACATGCCATAAAATGAAAATTCTAAAACAAAACAAAAAAAAAGATTTGAAAAGTTACTATAAAAGGGAATTATGACCTTTCTGATATTTTCTTATGGAACGTTTAACTGAAGCAGACACACTTTTGTTTAATGTTTGGTTTTGGATAAAGAAATGCAGGATCTCCTGCATTATTGTTTGTCAGTGTTTTTTTAATCAAAAATCTTCCATGAAGTACAAAACCAAAAGTTGATGATTTCTTTTGAACAATCACTGCCTTACAAAAGCAATGACTAGAATCTCTGGATACAAAGAAGAAAGAAAGGAAGGAAAGAAATACGTTTTAAACCAACACTGAAAAATGGGTATGAAACTTGCCACCAAGGGTCAAAATTTCTTCTTCCTGCTCTTTTATTATGATGATATGTAATCTTAAAACTCATAAAAAACATACTCAGCCTACTTTGGCTATTTTGACTTGGTTTTAAAAGCAAACTTCAACACTAAGTTCATAATCCCAAGAGAATTCATTTCCCCTACTCCAAACAAACTCTTTCTGTGTCTATATTTGTCATCAAGTGTTACTGAGCAATAAGTCTTCACATGAAATCTACCTCAACTCATCCACCACTAACATTTCTTGTCTAGACCATGTAAATATATAAAGAAACCATAAGGTGCAACAGTGGAGAGTTTTGCCATAGTGATCTGTAAACTTCTACCAAAAGGGTCGATATATATTTAGAGTAGTCTTTTCATTAACTGCAATATTTACCAAGGAGCTAGAGCTTTTAAAAGTATAACTAACTATTGTTACTTATTCCTGTCATTTATTATGAGAGAGAACTAACAATTTATCATTAGACACTACAACCACCACTTACCACAAAGTTATGAAATGTGGATCCTCCTGAATATACAAAAGTTCATTAAAAAAACTTGGTTTGTTCATTTAAATTCACATGAAAGAAGCTGTGACCTGGTTACAATCAATACAAAACCATAAAATAAATACATAAATAAACACAAAATAAATGAAAATACTAAGAACTCAAAGAAAAATTTGTGTATTTCCATCACAAATGGATATAAACATATACCATTGGGCAAAGATTATATTATCTCATTCTTTAATGACACATCATTCCTTAGAGCTTGACCTCTATTTCTGTCTTTATCATCTCCTGTGTAATCTATTGATAAGGAAAAGGAAGTAAGTACACTGTTTCTGGAATAAAAATGAAACTAAGAAGTTACTGAAAAAACACCATGCAAAATATGACCTGTACTGGTGCAGTAAAGTTATCTCACTATTGTAAATGAGCACCCTGCCGAGTGTCAGTGGACACCCTTTGCATCCCATTCTTGGAATTCATTTGCAGTAACAGCAGTGCAAGATCATTTGGAAAGACAATTCTGCTTACAATATATTTTTTTCAGGACTCGCTTTCCACAAGGAAGATAACACCTTATGTAGTGATTAAAAACAGAATCCATCTTATGACTAAACCTGACATTTTCATTCCTTTACATATCAACCAGAATACTGCAATCAAATATTGGAGCAGATGTATCTATAGACACAAGCTGAACAACCACAAAATACCAAATCATATGGCATGCATTACATCAAAAAAAGGACTAGACCTAAGGACTAGAAACATTCAAAAATGACAGAAAACAATTTTCCTCCTCATCTTTATCACTCCTTTGCAGAGTCAGTGCCCTGATTACCTTAATATTTGTTATTGACATTGAGAGAGAAAAGTCATCCTGCCAAGGAGCTTCTGACTGCTCTGACAAATGTAAAGGCTACAACTAAACCAGTGGCCTTTTCCCCAGCATTCGCTATTTTGAACAGTGGAATTGAATGCCGTCCAGGATGCTGGATCTCTTCTCATAACATGTTTCACCCACACTTAACCTGGAAATCTCTGCTTTTTTTCCATAATACGAGGAATGTTCACAACATGTTGGCTGCCGCACGTAAAATCCAGACATTTCAGATACTCTATAACAAACACGCGGGAAATTAAGACAGCTGCATGGAAAGCATAACTTGTTCTAGCAACTGAAAAGAAGGTTACAGACAGCTGGGGACACCTCTTTCTTGTTTGCAGAAAGGTTTCTCAGGACAGAGTGTTGGGCAGGGAGGAACAGCATATCACACAGCGAGATGTTCACCACAAACCTCGGAGTGGTGAAATATGAAATACATATGCTCCTCAAGGAATCCACATATGAAACACAGACAGAAAAAACAGCATCCGTTGTCTTAATAACACACTTCCTATCTCAAAGACTGGCAAAGCAAAGAGAAACATTTCTGTACAAGAAGTGTTATGTCCACATGTGCCATCTGTCAACATCTGCTGGTGAATCCCATAGAGGTCAAGTGTGCTGCAATTTGAACATTTTTGTGTTTCAACACACTGAACCACTTTCAAGAGTAAGTTAGCACCCCTCTTGTGTTGAGAAGATCTGTCCAAACGGATACTTTCCCACTGTTTTTTAAAAAGTGAGCAAAATAAGAGAGAAAAACAATCTTGACAGCAGCCCTGCCCTAATGATCCAATATACTTTAGCCTGTTTAGATAGGAAAAAACATACCCAGACCATCACCACTAGGCCTCTCTCATAATGAAAGTACATACAAATGGCGTAATCACCATTAGGCAGACCCTGAATTACAGCAACATACAGACACTGTCATTACTGAAGCTCTGCAACTCCTTTACTAAGGAATTCCTCAGTAAAGGAATTGCAGAGCTACACACAGTAACGTAGGAGTTATTAAAAAAGTTACGCCCGCTATAAGATAGTGTCTGAGCAAGTCACTGTTTAGAATTTGTCCTCTAACCACTACTGTCTGGTGGGGAAATACACTAATTTCTGTGGGGTTTTTTATTGGAAATAAAACAGAAAGGAATTAAGTGATATTTCCAAGGCCACTTGAAGCATGATGGAAAACTAAACTCTGAGGCTTTGAACCCCAGGCTCCATATGATAATCAAAAAAGATCTTTCCCGTTTAATATTCAGATTTCCGGTGTACTTGGGGAAGTGATTACAAGGAACGAACAATTATACAAGCATCAGGAATCAGAAACATGCATAGAAGTAAATGGGAAAACTATTATGTCCAGAAGACACTGCTCTTGCTGTTACAGATAATGCTACCGCAGCTGATCCTGCCACTGCTGGGTGGGGCGTAATGTCAGTTCTGGATGAGGAGCTACACTGCAGCAAAAATTCTGATCATGAATCCCATGGTACCATATCAGCATTTAACAGCCCAACTTTCATGCCTAGGAGACTACTGACTAAAATGCCAAGCAAAGAACCAGTGAAATCATTGTCAACTCTATTTAATATGTTTTACGAAAAAGGACTAATTATTATTAACTGCTGATCAACTACAGAAAGGCATGGGAAGGTGAATCTAATCTTTAGGGGAAGACTAATACCCTGCGTTTACAAATACATGTTCTTTACTTTTAAGCTAGATTTTTTGGTTCTGTTTAATAGCGTCTGTATTTGGCAGGTTTAATCTGCCACAGTTTTTGCTGTAAGACTAAAGCCATGAGTAAAAAATGGCGGTTTAGCGGTGTTGAGAAAACAGTTACGGTTTCCTTATCATTTGAATAGAAAAATAATCACAGCACCATTATATCCAAATAATCAGGGACTCATTTACAGGTAATTAAGACCGTCACTCCTCTTGGTATGAGAATAAGGAGACACCATGCAGCCCCCAGCTCCCCTTGTAGCCACCCCTGCAATAATAATAGATATTTCCCTTCCTTTTTGAGATTTTCATATTGCCAGTTGAATACTTTTTTTTTTCTTTTGGGTCAGTCTTCCATCTCTAAGGATCACTCTCATTCTTGAAATATTTTTCTCTCGTTTCTAGATTTTATTATTACTATTATGATTTAGTTCCATAGTGCTAGTGCATGAGGACACTAGCCCACTCCATGTGCATGTCCTTGTACAAACGCACAGCAAAAGTAGTCTGCTGCCTGTGATTATTCAGAGATAATTCATAATTAATAATGTGTGAGCAGCCCAAATTTCAGAGACTTTTGGCTGCCTACGGTATTTGTTCATTTTGATTTT
This sequence comes from Fulmarus glacialis, assembly GCF_000690835.1. NCBI lineage: Eukaryota > Metazoa > Chordata > Aves > Procellariiformes > Procellariidae > Fulmarus > Fulmarus glacialis. The sequence goes on along the minus strand of NW_009196471.1, from coordinate 23,268 downwards.
TGATCATTTTAACATTTAATTTCAATGATTATTTCAACATTTTGAACAAAAACAACACCTTTAATTCTGAGTCAGTAAACACCCCTTTGAGCTCTGAAAGAGTTTCCAACAAAATTAAAGTAGATCCCAAATTACATTTTTTATCTCCCTAGACCAAAAAAAAAGAAAAAGTTAGTAAAGCCATCTAAAATACAAGCCATTACACTTGTTTTATACACCAGAATGAAGCAAAAGAAGGCAGAAGTCTAATTTTTTTAACAAATCCTTTGCAGTTCACCTTTAAACTAAAGGTCATCAGGTGAGAATCGGTATGTTTGAAAGCACTTGAACTGCTTAGGGAGTTCATCTCATCTGTATTATTCATACATATTTGCCGATTATAAATCACAATGGACTGAAATATTTCTAGTCTTTCACATCAGCAGGCATCCAGAGAGTGCTGTCTTTTATTTACTGACCATGTTAAAAACGGCACACTTTTTTCTTATTTTATAATAATATGCTGTCTGACCAGTTCAGAGAGATCTCTAATAATGTCTCAGTCCAACCATGGGTCTCATTATGTTGGTAGGAACTGTCATGCAACTGTGAATGTGCAATAAGTGTAGAGGTACAGTAAATGGCAGAAAAATATGAAAAGCATTCTACTTTCAGATGCTGCACAAAGCTATTTATTCCTACTACACTGAATGAACTAGAAATTGAGGAGAGAAAATGAGGACTTTACTTCATGGCCTTCTAAATTTAAACAAAGAGAGGATTTAAGGATACATCTTACAGGAGAAAATGAGGGATGTTATACAGTGCAAGACACACACTTAGCTTTTCTTATATTCCATCCATTTTTTAAGCACAGCAGCACATTGATTTCAATGGAAGTTCTGTTTAAAAATCAATGCTATAGCATGACCCAGGTAACAGTTTAGAGACTATACATATTACTCATAAATGATGTGATTCTGGCCCAGATCTATCACCCTTACTGTGGGCATCTTCTTCTGACTGTGGTCTCACAAAACATGCTATGACAACGGTACAATTGTATCTCCGGATTTCAATTTTATAGAAACTGGAAACTTTTGTCCTTTCATTCAATTTGGTGTACTGGCTTATGTAAAATATGCTGTGAACAATACTTGGGTTTCAAAATAAATAGTTACATAGCATGACAGAACAGAAGTAGTGAGACTTGTCTGAGGATTTTGATGCACAGCAAAGAGAATTTATTATAGGATGTATCTTCCTAACCTTGGGTCTAGCCTTCCTATTTGGAAGCACAAAAGTGTTGTCTACAAAATGAAATGAGAGGTAAGTCACCCATTTGCTCTCTGTCTGTGCCACATCACTGCTGCTTCTGGCGTGACATTTCTTAGAGGATGAGACAGAGTGAAGAAGAAAGGGAATTGGTGAAGTGCCTTTCACGTCATTAACATACCTGTCAACAACGTACAGACCTACCGCTATCGACAGTCTCTTCTGTTGCAGTTCTGTTTGGTTCACCACATACATAGGCACAAATTTCATCCCTATGGTGAATACTGCAGTAAAATCGACGCTTGCACAAGGATCAATGATTTAAAAGGCTTGCGCTCACTGCAGTACTGTCTACATCCAAACATTTGTAAATTATCATTATCCAAGAACTAAACCAAAAATAAATTGCTCAGAGCAAAGGAATATGCAAGAACATTCTTTGCAAGAAGAGGGAAAAGAGCACAATCTCATTTCAATCAGTTCAAAACCCAGTAGTTTGGGCACATCCACAAAAGCCAAAGCAAAAAAAGGGATAAATTCACAACAGTTCCAGAAAGCAGCTACTTGAATTAATAGCCCGGTTGGTGGGAAATTCACCCAAGCTGTGCAAGACCTCTCTTCTGACTAAGAGATACGATCCGAAGCTCTCACCTGCCAGGAGAGTGTACTGACCAGCATGCCCCAGCAAAGCTCTGGGGGAAGCCGAGGGGCCAGGGCCAGGCCAGCCCCCAGGCACTGATCCGCTTTGTATTCACTGCGGCAGAGGCTGCAGCCCAGCAATCCACTTCTGCAATGCGTCTCATCCGCAAGGCTAGAAAGGCCTTCTTTCCCTGCTTTGCTCCATGGATATTTAGGTACCCCAGGCAAACTGGAACAGCTTTCCCCAGAGAGGTGTTGGTTCCAGCATCTCCCTGAATCAGACAGAGAGTGGGTTTGGACCAGGGTCTTGTGCCCCTCAGGAGAGCAGCCTAACCACCACGCTATTAGGTGTTCGAGTGTGGAGCTCCCGAAATCCTTCCTGTGGGAGCAGTGGCACTTGCCATAGCGTATTTAAATATTAATTCAGCAAGAGAGTGTGAATGACTCTTTAAGCCTGACTAGCAGTTAAGGTGTTCTCCTGGGACATGGGAGCTGCGATTTCAGATACCCTTAGGCAGAGCAAGGAATTGAACCCAAGGTTCCCACAGCTGCATCTATCTTTTTGCCCACCTCTGAATCCACCCTGAATCCAGCCAGCACCACTGGATCCATGGATAGCTAAATAACCCCAAATTGCATTGCTCAGTGAATTTATTGTTCACCAAGAATTCTTTGCCCCACTTACAACCCACCCCACTTTTGCTTTGCTTGCCTGAAAAGTCAAAGGCGCTGATGTATGGCACCCCACTGCTCCTATGTGTATGTATGTATGCCTCCACTTCTGAAATATTAGCGCTACTTTTCCAGGGTCAGAAGTGTAGTTTCCCTTTACTTTCTCATGGGGAGCAATCAGTGATCCAGGGCAGGTCAAGACGGTTTATTTTGAGTGGGAATTTTACATTGCCACGCCGATAATGCCACATGTGTAGTATATAAGATTGCAAGCGTGAAGTGCAGGGTATGTCTAAAGGTAAGGCAAAAGTTTGACAGATCTGGGGAATAAGCTGGGGAATGTTCCAAAGTCCCTTAATATCCTTTGAAGGGAAAGCCAATACAGGAATGTCTTTACGGTAGAAGCTATGTGGGCAGAAACTGTGAGCCCATTCATGTCTCTAATTGTTCCACATCTGAAGCAGGCTGCTGCACATCTGTTATTCCACCACAAGAGTGGAATCTTTTATGAATTTGCCTGCACCTATCACGCTGAGGGAAGGTTTCACTGGGTAAAAAAGGATTTTCTTGCCAAACTGTGCATCCTTTTGGAAACTAACTGGGGCCAACACAGATGTGGTGAGCAGCACAAATCCCTCTTTGGAGCATAGAGGGTTCCAGAAAAGCATCATTTTTCTACTGCTGGCAAAAAGCCGTAAGCTCATTTATATTATTTTCTGAGAAGCAAGAGAGGACACTAACTCCAAACGCCTCAATGTATTTGCTATTCTAATGCAATTAAGTGACTAGGAAAAAGAGTGGTGCCATACACAACTGCATTAACTGTGAGAGCTTTACAGTAAAACATGGTAAAAAATATACAAGCAGTATGAAGGGGTTAAGGGAATTGGCAATGAGACCTATGGTCTGGGGTATTCATCCAACTGAAGGTAGCAGGCAGCAGATATTTTGATGGCTTATATGAACTGAGGTATACTCAAAAAAATGCCAAATAGTCCTTACTAGCACATTTTTGGCTCTCTTACTGCTCCCAGGGTAATTTTAACAAAGTCAGAAAAAGTGAAATACTTTGCACTGAGACAGTCTTCTGAGGTTAAGATTGAGGCACTACAGGCTGGCAGATTGGGGCAACCTGACATGTCCCTGCCTTTTCTCTGCTTGTTCTTTACATCAAGAGACCAATTTGTTTTCTAGGACTTTCTATCTACCATTACCAAACTATCATGCATATAACACCTAAAGAGGTAAGATGCTAAATGTTTTGGCTAGATGTTCTGGCTCCTTAGCCCTAATGACATGGATTAAAGTGTACATTTCCATTATAAGTAGAATTGTGCAAATAATAAATTGGTTTTATGGTTCGACACAAAAAAAAACCCAATTAATTTGGGCTTGCTCAAAGCAAAAAAAACCCTGGGGTATATGTGTATGTGTATATGAGTCTTTTGATTTCTCTTTAGTTTACGCTGCACTGAGAAATATATATCTTTCAGCTTTATGTTTACTATTTTATTTTGAGGTCCTTTTTAAGGCATAAATATTATCAAATTTGTGATCAGTTATTTGAAACATGTCATAGCAAAATATTTGAATATTGTTTAGATTTTGTCCCCTCTTTTAAGCTTAAACTATTAAGTGAAAGCAACTTAAGTCATGTGTGTTCAGTCCCCTGAAGTTTCATTTTGTGTTAAATATTTTGCCAACTGATAAAATAAAAATTATGAACAGCCAGTATCATTCCTTCAAGGTGAGGTGATGTTGCTGTGCAGTATTTATCCTCCCAAAATTACATATCAGGAGATATTTAGAATATTGCAAATAACAATTATAAAAAACGTATAGTATTCATCCCTATCCCGGAGTCAACAGGCAGATGTAGGAATATGCAGCAAATATTAACATGCAATGACAGTGTTGCATTCTAGAGCAAGTTTAGAAAAAAACAAAGTTTACAACACATGCGGTACCCAGCAAGTTGCATTAGAGACAAAAAAATCAAGTTCGTGTCTCACCACTACACTATGATACACTATCCACTCCCCTCCAAACCTGTTGTTATGCCCAAGGTATATGCTGAAGAGGGCTGCCTGATTTTCAAGAGCTGAATGTTAGATCCTACCCGTGAATTAATTGTCAGGTCTATGCCATTTTTAATGCATTTTCAATAGGTATTAATCTATCTGCTGATCACTCAGAAGGAAGCTGCCATTCCGCATAGGAAGTGATTAGCCTGTCATAGAAACACATATTGGAAGGTCATCTCCTGACTTTGACTGAACAGCTCTCCCGGCAGAAAGGGTTAACAAGCAAAAATCAGTATGGTTCGAAGAGATCTATCTGTAATAAATGAGCTACATCCTTCTCTTGTGAAAGATTTTGTAAGATAGCAATCATATACAGATACCACTGGTGCTGTTTTATTAGTACAACAGTCTGTTATTAGCACAGTTTGCGGAAGTGAAAGGATTTTACTGATCATCATATTTGTGCTATTTTCAATAACTATGTACACAGGCCAAAAATTAAAACAGGAATGTGTGTGTGTGAAGGGAGGAAGAGGGGAGAAAGAAAGGAGGAAAAGTAGAGGGGGTGAGGGGGGCTCTTTAATAGGCAAAAAACACAGTTCCAAGGAAAAATCTGCAGAAGTCTACATGTACACATAGGCATTGCCTGGGCAACTCTTCAAAAGCCTCTGAGCTTTAAAAGATATATATTTGGGTAATTCTATCTTCTTATTGTATCTGAACAGTAATTGCACGTGCAATGCATAGAAAATATACATCCGTAACAAGAGAGTTTATATTTAACCCAGTTTTCAAAATACCTTATATTTTGTCAATCATTTTAGAGGTTTTAGCTTAGGGATAAATTTGAAGCTGGCTTTTCCCTGGTGAAAACTGCAACAATAGAGAAATATATACTGAAGGGCCAGAGACACCGGGATATTGAGCAAGCCTAACAGACATCTAACATTTCATTTTGTACTTAATAATTACTTTTTACAGATCTCTCTGACTGCGAAAGCTTTTATATCTCAAAGTTTTACTGTTCAGCTATGATGCTGAAAATCTCTAGATTTTTTTCCTTGCTTCAGATTCTAAAATATACAATGACACGAGACAGCAGTTTCAATTTCAAATAGCAACAGCTTATCTGCCAATTCTTTACGTAAGATTTAACGGCTAAAAAGCAGTTTAAGCCAACCTGTAAAACTCACTATTGTTGCAGTTAGCAGGAAACAGCTAATTTGTCCATATATAAACAGAAACTTCATGTTTTGTTGTATAACTATGGCAACTTTTACAAATGACTCATCCAGGACTTTTGTTATGTTATTTTATGACTCAGACTTATTAATGTTCACACGATTACCTCTCCCAGCCTCCAGTACAGTATCTCCTCTTTCTGAAACTGTTCTAAACTATGTTCTTAGGGCTGAATGTCCCTATCCAGCTGCCCATTAAAAATTACCAACACAAGAATAATTCTTTCTTGAGCGGTGTGAGCACTACCTATAAACTCCGAGTTTTAGCTCTGTGCACCCAGAGTACTAGGTTGTGGTCTATTACATGATGACAAGACCTATTTTATATTCAAAGTAGCGAAATGACTACAGTATGTGACAAGGAGATAAGTACACCCACCTAGTTTGTTTCCAAGTGGATCGGTTCTTCAGCATGTATTAAGCCCTTCCAGATTTATCCCCGGCAGCTGGCTCTTTGCCAGGGCTTGGATTCTGTTCTGGTGTGCAGTGTGCTGAGTATTCCCAGGTGCTGGTATATTTTTACGCCTTAGTCCTTATTTACAGTTTTTCTTAGGGTTGCTTTGAAGTGTGAACAATCGTGTTGCAGCACGCTACGAAGTTCTTTCCACATCCAGCGATCTTTTCATGTTGCCTTAAGTTAAGCCATCTCTAAATGAGAAAATAGGAGGATAAGCACTAATAAATTTCAGAAGAAAAGAGTCTACTTCTTGCATAAAATTATAATTTCAGTGCACCAGAAGCTATATGAGCAATCACAGTGCAAGATTAAGAACTTAAAATCGTGATTCACTCCATCCTCCTACAACTCTTTGACAACGGCTACTAATATAGTACTACTTTCAACTTTGTAGCTCCCCTTTTTACCAACTCTCCTATTATAACACTTGACATGCGTGGCTGCCATGGTGTAATAAAGAGGGGTAAAATGATGCATTAAAGGTCCCTGGTGCAAATCCTGTTCAAAATTTTTCGGTTTGGAATAGGCAGTACAAAAAGGCGATACCAGGAGTTTAAGGGTCATAAAGTAGTACAGGCACTCAGCTCTTTGAGTTTCAGTTAGCTTTCTAAAAGCCAAAGCAACAACAGCAAAAGCTATAACGATGCATTCAACTTTCTTTTGGAGAACAGACACCTAGAGAACAGTAAGGGAGTGAGAGCGGGGAAGCGGCCACATTGTGCTGCAGTTCTAGCCAGCATCACTCATTTGTGACTCTCGGCAGCTGTCTGATGCAAGTAACTGCTCAGTGCCTGGTAAAACAACATGGTATGGTAGCATGCTTCACACTGTGAGGCAAATGGCACTCTGTGGAACAGCAAGAAAAATCAGAATAAAGCTCTGGAAAATCAATCCAATGTTTTGGGGGTTTAGAGCATTCACTCCTCAAAATTAAATTCTAATTGCTTGCAGTTATTCTCACAGATTCTTTTCATATTAAAAACAAAAAAGTTTCTCAGTGTAGTTTATATCTCTTGTTCAATGCCTTCTTTTTTTAAAAAAAAAATCTTATTTTTTTAAATGCCTGTATTTGTGGCTCCAGAACAGATTAGTTACTTTGCAGAAAATACAGCTTACTGTTTACAAACTGTAGGACTTTGGTCACAGATATTAAATGTTTGTATACCTCATTGCAAAGCTATTATTTGCAATTGTGTTTGTGGAGGTGCAATAAATTTGAGAAGGCAGCTCTAGTTTATTGTCAAAGGACAGACAGACAGAAGAGCCTAAGTCCAGGCAGGGTGCTGCTTCTAGGTATGACCGTAGCTGAGCTGCTTAGCACTCTTTGCCTTAGGTTTGCCAGCTGGGATATTAAGGACCTGAACAGGGCCCTTATAAGGGCAAATTAAGTGTCTGTACGATGTGATGTACACGATTATACTTTTGAGGAGAAATGCACTAGTGAGTAAACTGAGGAAGGGAATATGGGTGAGATTCAAAGAGCATTCAAGTTTCTGAAATGCTTCGACTAACTTTGCCGTTTTCAGAGGAGACATTTTACAAGTTTATTTACATTTCTAATGGATAGTGATACTGCATAAGCCAAAAAATACCTTTATTATCCTCAAAATCCGAAGACATGGAGACTAAACCAGAGGAGAAATAACAGAGAAGAATATGCTCTATTTTACCATCACACAAATGCATGTATAACAGATAAACATCCTCCCTCTCACGCTGGATCAAGAGCCAAGGGAGATACTGCATACTTGAAGCCATCAACCACTTAAAACTGCTATTGTCAAAGCAATTTTTTACAGCAGACTGATTTGTATGCAGACCGTTTTTAATAGCACAGAAAGAGTTTGGGACCATGTGTTAGAGTACACAAGTGATTTCCAAAAGACATTTGAAATGTAAAAATTCTGGAGGCTGCCTCCTTCCCTTCTCCCTGTCCCTGCAACATGCATACACATGCACACACGCACCATCAACTTCCACTGACATTTCTTCATTACTATGAAGAAGCTCAGGCTCTCTTGAGGGATTTTGCAAAGCACTGCTCCTCTTTTTAAGTAAGGCTACACACTTATGTCTCTACAAATGATTTCCATAAGTTTATATTCCATCAAAACACATGATTTCAGATCTTAAGGTGTAGAAGTAGTGTTAACAAGGTCCTCCTATGAAGATTTTAAGCTCTTTTGAATGCAATTTCATTCCTTCTGGTGGCTTCCACTTGTCAAATTTGCACAGGGCATTGGGACATTCTTTGGCATCAGAAGGTGCAGCTGGAGAATAAAATGTCCTGAAATCCACACTGCTAAACTGAAATCTTTGCTTGTTTGATCTAGGAAAAGACCATACCCTGGGTGCAATGTTATCAAATGATGATATCTGTAGGAGATGCTAGCTTCCTGTAAGAAGAGTAATGTTAAAATAAAATAAAATAAAATTAAATTAAATACAATGCTGAAACCCTCTCCTGTGGTATCAGAGTCTATCCACTATTTTAGGATTCCATTTGGTCACCATAGTATTTAGGGTAGACACAGTGACTTGCCTTTTAAAAACTAGCACATTAAGACAGAACCACACTTCCCTCTTAGCTGAGCACTGACTAAGGCTTAATATTAACGCTGGGTTAGGGTTTTAGTGGGGAAAAACAACAATCTTTTTTTACTGTAAAGCCACTAGAACCATGTAATCCGGCTGTAAGCATGCTCAGCGAAACAGGAACCCAAGAAATCAGACACTTTGCAATTCCGTTTCACTGCACTTTCAACATACAGTACAAAGGTAACAAAAGGCTGTTTATTTCCTTTGTACAACAGACAAAGAAGCTGCAGTGGCATTTACTGTTTAGGTTTCAAGATAAGCACATGTGGAGTTCACAATACATCCACACCAGTGACAAGACAAAACAGAGACAGTGTGAATTGTAGGGTGGACTGTACAAAAACTCAGTATTACAAAGAATGTGGTACTTCAGTATTTCTACGACAAATGACTATTTCCACAATGCTATAAATAATAAAAAACTTACAAGTATTTTGTAATTCTTACTTGTTCAGTCTATAGTCACCCTTTTAAAAATCTAATTTATAGAAAAAATCATCTTAGTTATTTTTAAGTAATACCATTGTAGGAAAGAAAAAAAAATTAGAAATTAGTTAGTTTTCGCTTTATGTGGTGCTGTAAGACAGCAAAATCTAGTGGGATGAATAGAAGAATGGAAACTGAGACTTAGGAGTTTTACTTCATGCTCTTAAAATGATACACCCTTTGAACCTCAGTGAACCACTAAGCTCCCTGCTTCAACTTCACCGACTGTGTCAGGAGAATAACGATTGTTTTTAGAAGCACTGCAAAGCCCTGGACACCAGATCTGTGGTGAAAGGCACACCGTAGCGGGCAACAAGTCCTGCTCTCGCGTGGCTCCACAGAGCAGAGTCCCAGACTGAGCATCATCAGGTAGCATTGCCCCAGGCTCTGTTAGCCTTCACATACATTCCTTATCATGGCCTACATTTGCTGTGCAAAAACGAGTTGTCCCACTGTGTCACATGAATCCTCCCTCCCTTGGGCTTGACCAGTTTGCAGAAAGAAAAGAGTTGCTGCAGCAGTACCATCCATATGGCTGATCCAACATTGATTCACTCAACATAACTTCTTTTCTGATTTTTCTCCCGCCTCCACCACTTAATGAAGAGAAGCACAAATCACACTCTTATGAAAGATAAAGAAATATTTCTACATAAAGAACTTCAGTATTCTCTGAGTGCTCTACTGTGGTTCATTAGGAAAAATGTCACGGGGTAACTGCCCACTTTATGACAAATGCAGTCAAACAACCAACGTCTCCCTAAGCCTCTATTCACAAATATGCCCTAAATAGGTCTATTTACACAAAAGCCGCAGTAACATCCAGCCACTGCCATGAGCCAGGACAAATATACTGAAAAAAAAATCACTCTAAACATGCATGTTTTCTAATTCCCAGATTTAATATATTTACGCATCATTCCCAAATGACTCAGAAAGACCTATTCCTAGAGAGTGGCCTAGGTGACTAAAATAGGTCTTAACTGCAATAGAAAATTAGAAAGGCAACTAACATTACTGACACACAAAAATCAGCATGCTAGGCTTATCGCTGAAATTTCCCTGGTTAGGCATGCTGGTCAGTTCTGTTAGATCATCTCAGAGAAGTGCCAGGCCGTCAGATGTAATTAAAAACAATAACTCTCCAACATTCAGATGCTGCAAACCGGGGTGTTAGCACAGTCTCCTGGAGTCGTAGTAGAGGACCTTGTAAAGTGAAGTGGATTGCAGGAGCAAGAAAAGAGATTTAAGTGTCCTTCAGTAAACAAACAGCTGTAATTCTTAAATGTGTCTGCATTCTAAGCAATTCCTGTCACATTTGAGGAAAGAATCCTCTTCTCTGCAGTCCTTGTCTCTCTGTCTTACTCATTGTCTCATCTTAAAAATATTTCTCTCTTCCCTCTGAATGTTGCTCTTCCTATGCTTATCTTCGTACAAATAAACTGTATTACTTCCTTCATAAGGTTTTAGGGACGTAAACTCAACATGTAATCAAAGGGCAGTGACTCCAAAAATTCTAACACACATCAAAAAAGTAAAGTTTGTCTTGAAACGATGCATTTAACAAAAAGATTAACACAAAATTAAAATTCTGTAATATTTTTCCACCCGGCTTCATGTCAAACTGGTGGCTTCTCTACATTAAATTCAATTTTGGAATGTTTATTTCAGCTATGTATTATTAAATTTTGTATTAACATGTATATCCCACCTTTTCAGATCAAGCTATATTCCAGTATTAACTGGCATTGTGAATTGCAAAGTGTTTTTCTCTTATAACATAAACTTCCTGAGCTTTCCCTCCCTTACATTCACAGCTACTGTATTAAATATGTTTGAGTATATTCTGCTTTTTGTCTAGGGATAAATTACATTATTTTAAAAGAGATGATATTTTAGAACTGAACATCATTTCTCGTTATTAAAGTAATGTTTAAATTGACATTAAACATTATAGCCCACTCTTCACTTAAAATTCTTTCAGCACAACATCTTCTGGTGCTCTTAGGGTAGAGTTTAGGCACTAAGTACTCCACATGGGGCAAAGAAAGGCGTATGTGCCAATAGATTCAAGCTCCGTGGTCCAGCTGGGTGCTCTGACCACATTTCAGGATGAGATGCAGATGCTGATGGTTTCCTTTCCCTCCCTCCTGGCAGTGATTTCCATCACGGGAAGCCAGGGCTGTGGACAAGGAGGCTCTGGCGCTCCCCAGCACGCCCCTCAGCCCACACACTGACCGCAGCAGTACTTCTTGGGCTGCCGTAGAGTTGATGGCCTGGGAGAGCTCCCTCTTTCACTTTGTACTCCAAATTAATCTCTAAAAAAAGCAAAAAACAATCTTGGTTCTCTGTCAGCCACAGCACATCTGTTTTATAGATTCTCTCAATGACAGGAGGAACTCAAAAAGTCCTGCTACCATTATTTAAAAATGTACTTTTTAATATTCAGCAAAGCTATCTTGAACAGATGAAATCTCTTTGGAAACTGGGTTGAGCGAATTCTAATGCTCAAGAGCTCAATCCATCAGAGCACATAGGCAGGCACTCACATTCAGTTCTTAGGCATGTGCTCCAGTGCCATCCTGGATCAAGCCCTTTTATTCCTCATTTAGGACGCAATTTGAAAATATATGCCACCATGCAGTGTTATATAATTCAGCTCTATTGGAGAAGGATAAGCTAAGAGAAGGTCATTGCCAGTAAAAAGCGACTAGAAAGGAATAGAACAGCCTTTGTATTATCCTGTCCTGTCCATTTTATATTTTAGACTGAAATATACTTGTTCCTACAATATGTTCCAGCATATTCCCTTGGTCTCCTTTGATATGTCCTACGGTACAATCCGATGCAGCAGCTCATATGGAATACATATGAAAATCGCTTGATTTGTATTTATTTTTTTATTTTAAAAAATCAGGGAAGAAAGTATGAAAAGAATAATATGCTGATAGCAGAACCTGGTAGAAACATATGGGGCAGTCATGTTGTACTTTCAGTAACAGCAGAAAAGCAAGTGAATGTGAACTGTGCAACGTAAAAATTAACTCGTTCACTCTCGGAAACCAGTGAAATAATCTACCCGGACTCTGATCTGTTGAAACCGCGTTTTTGCTTGCTCCTTTGTTGTATCTTAATGTTTAGAGAAGATTCCAAAAACCTTCCTGTACTTCTGCTCAGGGTTACATGTTTTACAACTCAACAAAAAAGCCCTTCAGTAAGGCACATGAGTGTAAGTTGCTCCATCTGCTTGCACAGAACCCCCAAACTAATTTAAAGATAATTCATCAACCTTTTGATCCTGGCTTACCAGTGGCATCATTACCTTAAAGCATAGGAATGCAAAGGAACTTTTGTGCAATTAGCTGGTATGGATACTACTCAGAGCAGCAAACTGATCCCTGCAGATCAGAAATGAACGTCAGGAACCTAAGTCAGAGCAATTTAACCGGCAGCTTGTAGGTACCGCAGTTAAAGGCATAGTCATATACCATAGGAGCCAGCAGAGGGTGCTTCCTTTTTAGGGTTGGAATAGGAGTGAATCTCAGGCACAGGAGTAAAAAAAACCTTTGTGTATTTTTCATTTGCTAAAACATTTGCCCCTACTTCAGATACACCGCATTTCTTTGTGAAAAGTGGGGGTTTCAAACATAAGGTAGTCACAGAGTAATGAATCTTATGCATATTTTAAAATACATCCCCTTTTCCGAATCTGGGTTTGTTGGTCATAAGATAAAGATTACATAGTTTCCATGTAACTTTTTTTCTTTTTTAAAGGAAACAATTTCCCTCACTTAATTCCAGGTAGACTTCACCTAGGCAATGTTTTCACTGCATCAGCTCCCGCTCTGTGAAGCAGTATGAAGTGTCACTGACATTCTTTAAACTGCTGTTTGCCTTTGAAGAGTTTTTTCAGATTTCCTCAGGAATTCTCTATAATGAATGTAACATTTTACTGACTCTACATCACCACTAGGGATGCTTAGACCAGGTGACTGAGTAAACCCACCAGCGAAAAATCCCCATAGCGATTAGGTTTCCGAAAGAGCCTATTGTCTAGTCCATGGTGAGCTGCATAGATAAATACAATGACCTTAGATTTCCCGGTATGTGCCACTATTACTCCAGAATTCCTTCCCTAGGGAAAATCAGTATCTTTAAGCTGAAATTTGTAAAAGCAGTTTTTATTTAGCAGCCTAAGATGAAATTTGCCTCTCAGTGCTGGCCCTGTTAGCCTGATTCCCAGCTCTGAGAGCCGTACACTGATGTGAATCGCAGCCCTCAGAAGAGCAAACCACGAGTGCTAGAAAGGATTAGAGGTCTGAGCCATCAAGCTAGCTTCAAGGTTTTTCTTTCCCCATTATTTTTATGTTTGATAGGATGCTTAAATTAAACACTTGGAAGATTACATTTCACTAAATATGTTGCGAGCAAACAGATTCTGCAGTCAAGCCGTTCTTTCACCCGAGAACATCTCTCTGTAAAAGGTAGCATGTTTCCTTGGACGGCAGCCATTCCTGGCAACAGATCTCAGCACTCAGTAGGAAACCCATGTCTTTGAGTTCTGAACTAGCCCATAGTGGAATTAAAACACAACACTAACAGTCAGAATCAGTTGTTCTTGGTGGGTAAGTGTTTTATAACTGCATGGGGATATAAGAGCAGAGCTTCAAGTTTAAATCCTTTTTTAGAAAATGCTGTGATTAACTGCATGACTTCACTTATTGTTAAGGTAACAGATGGAAGTGCCACAGTGAAATATTTCCTTTTTATTTACAAACAATAGAAAGTCTTTCTGCCGATAGGAATTAAAACATTACAGAAGCATTGGTTCCACAAGCTTAAATTCTTTCATGCTACCACATGCATTTTTCATGGAAAGTCAACATCTTTAACATTTTTGCACTGTCTGAATTTATCATCCATAACTTTTTTGTGATTCCTGTTCAAATGAGTTTGCTTCTTTAGAAAGAATTATGTACCTACAGTATAATGAGCTAATTAACTAAAGAACAAAAGGTGCCTTCTGTTATATGTGAGACATAACTAGCTCCCAGACAGAGGTAACGCATTCTTTATTTTTAAAGGCAATCTGTATTGCTGATTTTGATGTCAGATGCCCTGTATCATTTTGTACAGTGCCACAAAAGGACTGATAAAACATTAAAATTAAAATTGTCTTTAAAAAAATCCATGCGCCACATCTTACCACCAGTATTATGAATTCTGAGAGGTTTGTAAAAGATGTGCACTTTGATCAGTTGCAGGGTTTCTAAGAAAAAAAATCACTTTTATGCTCTTTGACTGGCAATAGCACTGCGCAATGGACAAAACTGACAGAAAAAGACAGAAGCTGCGTAAACAAAATAAGGCAGGGATTTTATTAAATATTAATTCTATTAATTCACAGCAAAAATCTTTGTTTATTATGGTATACTAAAAATATATTTTCTTTATTCTAAATCATTTCTCCACAGACACAGTACAACTTGTCAATGCCTGTAAAGATCTCTTAGCTTGCTAGAAATGCCTCAAGCACAAAAAGCAGTAAAATATTTTTAACACCGTAGACTTAGATCACACCACATTTAACAAAATATATTAAAATAATGATTTATAACGTAGTTACAAGTGAACGGTAAAGAATACATTTACTTTTAACCAGTAATAGTTGTCATCGTACCGCCGAAAGACCTCAAAAGAATTAAAAACGCCTTGCAATGAAACTTGGCAGATTCTGCGAGCTGTTGTAAGAGAGCACTACCCGTGTCCAGCACGCACAAATAGGTACATGGAAGCAGAATAATGCTGGAAGTACACTTCTGCATACAGGCAAAAGAAAAACTCTCTTATTCCAGGGTTCCTATAGGAATTACAATAATAATTGCATAGTCAGTATACAAGTTATGTGGATTAGAGTGGAAGACCCAACAGCCACCACTCCACCTGTGGCTTCCTGGGTGCCTTGTACACCCTCTGTGTGAGGCAGAGGGTTTGGGGCTTGTCTTCTATGCCATGGGTCAGCTCAGCCCAAAGGACTGCAAACAGCTGCACTGCAAAATCACAAAGTATTAGACTGTAACTGCATATTTCTTTCTCTTCTAGGTGTCTCCAGAAATCAGTAATATCAATAAGCTTTCTGCTTTAGGGACACTCATCTCTAGACATGTATTGCTATTAAATCTAGTTCCTATACCTGCATCATCAAACATCTAAACAGATCCTATGTATTCAACAGGATACCATCCTCATGGGATAGACTTTCTGCTATCCTTAATAAAAGCTCACAGCTTTATGGTACCTCCTGCCCAAGTTGTGACAGCAAAGGGGTTGGACACCTCTTACACATAATTTCATAGTAATTTCTCTTTTTAAAGAGATCTGAGCAGCATGCACAGAGATATTTGATTATCAGCTATATAATGGGCATACACTATCAGGGTTAAAAAAACTGCACATGCTGCTGTAAAAAGGCAGATATCCACCATTTTCACTTCTGTTTGAATGGAAACTACAGTGGCGATTAATACATACCATTAGAACTAAGGAAGAGTTTCCTACCATTAATAATCACTTGCCTTCTCTGTGGACACTCAGTCACTTGGGGCAATATGAGTGCACACACAGAGAACCAGAAACTCCCTTCCCACCGGCATCAAGTTTCACAAAAGTTCTTATCCAAAGGTCAGCTGCCAATCGGTATGTACGTATATACACACATGGGTCCTTGGTGGGAATAAATTCCAAGTTAGTTGGCTACAAGAGCATATAGATACTACTACTTGAGGTGAAGAAGAATAAATCTTTTTTATTTGTTCTTTTGTCCTTCCCAGAAAATGGGATGCCCGTACATCCTGAGCTGCTGTATGGCCCAACAATAAATAATGGCACATAAAAGATGGAGATAAATTTTCATTACAATATCTAAAAATCATTAAAATACCTCTGTATAGTGGTCACCAACCTCCTTACACCTTGACCTTCAGGCCTTCGAATGCTCTTAACATCAAATAAAGCAGTAAAAGAGGAGGCTTTGAGGAGTAACCTCAAACCTATGAATCTGTCTTATTTGAAAATCACCAGCAACCTCTTCATCTTTATGAAATCAGCTATAGAAGATCTTCTTTAGCTGAGATAACTGTTATGCAAGCTTGAGCTGTTGCTCCTTGTCCATGCAGAAAGTTAAGAAACGCAATACAATAAGAGCTTCATGACATTCGCTCACTAACCTGGAACTGCTCTGGTTTTGAAAGGAGAAGCTGTACAACCCTTTAGAAGAGTGAAAAGGCTGAGATGGACAGCTATGAACATCCCAAAGACTGAAGAAACAAGCAAAGTGCATCTGCATGGGATCTGAGGCCATTCTTTAGGATGATTTCCCTTAAAAATTATGATTTTCTGTATTAGAAAATTACAAATTTATTGGTAACTTTACACATAATTTCTAATTACAAATCAGAAGCTGCTTCCCGTTCTCAAAGAAGCTACAATGTGGTGAAGGCTCTTTCTAGCAATGTTATATCCTACACAGATTTTTCCAGGCAGAAGTCTGAAAAATGCAAAAAGGGGGGGATACAACAGAAGACGACTGTTCTGTTGCCTTCCTCCTGTAGCAGGCCTCTTACAGAGAGCACTGGTTTGGGAGCATTTGTAGAGAGTGACATCTGCTCTTGGCAAAGGAAAAGAACAGCATTCCATGAAGTTGTAGAAAAACTAGTAGTCTGTCAATATCTTGGCTCTTACGCCTTCATCACGCTCTCAATGATTTCTGCAGCAGACTGCTTACGATAAAACTGAGAAGACATCTACTCCCTTGAAAAAATTGAAAGTACCAAAAATGGTTTCACTTGGTAAGCTTGCCATTCCTGTCCTGAAGAACTTGTTTTCAGTGAAACTTCTCCTGCCACACAATGAATGTAAAAATACCAAATGAAGAAATATCAGTAATCTCTTACTTCTCAACAGAGTAATAAATAACCTAATTAATAATTTTCCAACTGTACTAGTAAGCATGTCATAAAAAAATTTTGATGCTTCTCTCACTTGAATAGATTAGGAACAGCTATACCATAGTCATTAAACAGGAATACTCTATAAGAAGAGAATCAGAATCATAAACTTTAATAATCCTGATTAAAAATCTGCCATTATTTGCATTGCCACACACTTCTATTTAGGGCATATGAAAGCATACAGTTTTACAAGCAAAATGATCTAAAAAATTAACATAATGGTTCATTCCTGAGGAACATAAATAGCTGATAGGTTGTTAAATTTATTACAGATTTTAGGATACAGATTTTTTTAAATTAAGGGATAAGGTGAAATTCCTTAAATCGCAGTATAACTTCATAAGAAAAAAAATTTTACCCATAACAATATTAAAAACCGTCTAATTACATATTGGCAGCAGCATCATATACTTCAGCAATTGATCGCAGATTACTTATTTTAATAATTTTAATAATAAGCAATGATTCTAACCCATTTAGTGAATTGCTTAGTAGTAGATCTAACAGAAGTTTAATCCATGTTGCAACTACTTGAAAAATAAACCCAACAGTACTATAATTTGATATGACAGTCAAGACGGCAAGTGTAAGATCATTAACACTTCACAGTTTATACCCTGAAGTAAATCTTACAAGAAGTTCACATAAATAAGGACAGATTTACACAATTATGTTGTTATGAGTATCACTGCATTTCTAACCATAAGTGAATTCCTCTCAATTTGCTATTCATTTGTCTTTGATATGCATAAAAACCGCAATCCAACAGAAAACAAGTCAACTCATTTTTCCTTTTTTCTTATTTGGTTTCAGGACATTTATATATCAGGTAGAGGTATATGAACCCAGACGGTTTCATCTAAGAGAATTTTTGCTTGTGAAAGAATTCAGAAAAGTTTCATTTGTTCCACTTAGGTTTGCATTTTTGCGTATTGTTTGACTGGAATGCCACAAAAGAATTGTAAGGAGTTAAGGAAAAGTTACATTTGGCAAATACAAGACTCCTCTCTGGAAAAAAAAAATAGAAAGTGCTGAGAATAATGATAACAAAAAATTTAGATAACCCCTGTGGTGGCAACATCAATATTTTGGAACCGTTTTAAAATAAAAAATGCAAAGACAAGGGAGCTCTCTACTTTGTAAGGGAGCTCTTCATTGGTATTTGAAACTGAACAACTCAAAAATGATACTGCAGCACATCACACTCTGATCAAACACATTAGCTTGTAAAATTTCTCACCTCTGTGGAGCCACTGATGACATTGTTTGGTTTTTATCTGATAGGGAACAAAGGGGAATTGGGAATGTATTATTTCAGATTATAAATAACTCTACATTAAAGACCCATAGCCTTGAAAGATGGGGTTTTTTTCTTTTTAGGAACCTAGCAGGTTTTAATTTTTGTAGATAAAGAATTTTTAGATTGCAATAAACACAATATATCTGTCAGTCAATTTGTGTTGTTTGGGCCTAAAATACTCCCAGATGACTAACATGACTGTTGTATGGAGGTTCTATGTTCCTCTCACACTTAATGCCACTGACCTGGGGAACTCCACCCTAAAATGAGAAATGCAGCCAAAAATCACATTTAAAGGAAAAAAAAAAGTAAGTGACCATTTAGTAACAGCAGCTTTGCTGGTTAGTTACAATCAAGTTAAATCTTGGATAAGTAGACTGGACTTTGTGCTTGATTTTGAAATGTGACCAGTGAGTACACTTATATAAAAACCTATGATGTATTTATATAGGTAAGGAATTGGTCTTTGTTTATGAAAGCAAGAAAAAATGATCAACACTTTGCAATATCACTGAAAGAAAGAATTTCACAGTATTTTGTACAAAATACAGCTTTTTTTTCAAAGAATTGCCTTTTGAAGAACTGTTCTATCAAACATGGAGATTAAGTCAGTCATTGGGCAAAGGCCCAATGCAGAGAAAATGTCAGAGCAGATTTTACTGCTGAGTGGCTATTGAGACCCTCCCAAAGTAACTTTTCTGCTTCAGTAACCTCAGAGAGCTTCAGGACCACTACATGTTTCCTAGTATATCAGAGAGGTACTTTTAACTGGATATCACTACTCTGTTTTACAGAGAAGGCAAGCAAACCTACCCTCTTCCACGTCTTTTGCACTAATAAACCATCCTCACTGATGAACATATTAATTCACTCTGGAAAATACCTGATGACTCAATGTTAATATTAAGTCCTAGGTAGATATATCTCTTCTAAAATTCAGGAATCTTATATTTTAGGGAAGTTTAGAAAAAGCGTAAAATTCTGAAGAGTGTTGAGGACAGCTTATGATGATAATGAAGGAATTTCATTACTTCATTAAAATTACTCTGCACTTTTTAATATCTGATTCTTTAAGTTTGTTTGTTTTGCTAAACATTACTACTGGCAGCCAATTCACGAAAATGTTCCAGTACTTCTACCTTCATAATCAAGCTTTCCAGTTCCAGAAGTTAAATCTTCAAATCTTTGAATCAACTCTATGAACATGTAAAGGAGAAGGTTCAACCCACAACGTTTTAAAAATCAATGTTTAAAATAATTGAAATTACTGCATTATTTCTTCTTTAAAAAGTTCACAGTGGTGTTGACTTAGTCACACCAAGACTTTAAGAACTACCATATTTCTTCTTATTTTCTTCTAAATAGACACACATGGATAGTATTTTATGTAACTGTTTCAATATTTGTGGTTATCAGCATTCTGAACTATTTGAACTTACAATTTTTTAAGACAGTTCTTTCTTATGAAATATTAGAGGATCTAATCATTCAGATCTGTTACATGTGAAACTGTGAGATAACATATGCCTTGCAAAGCATGTTTGGTTAGCATGTCTCTGCTTGAAAATTGCATTCTACATGAAACTCCAAATTCATATCTTTAATTATAAAGATAATTTGCCACAAACGTAATTTCATTGATGAAAAGTTCCCACTGCCTTTTCAATATTCCTCTTTAAATCCATATGAACATTTACAGAAAGTTATTTGGACAATATGGCAAGATTTTTTTAAATGCTCTCTACTGTCGAAGAAATTTTTATTAATCAGAATTGTCAGTTATTTATTTTTCATATCCTGCTTTCAGACAGCTTACATTTAGTGCAATTTGGTATAGTACCCGAAACTATTTAAATATTGCTTTCAACTTTTTGGAGCCTTTTGTTTTACCAGACTTCTGTGTTACTTCACTATGCAATTTACTGAAGGCTAGTAATTATTAGGACATGTGGTAGGCGTTTATCACCAGTAACATCACACAACCCACTCTATGATCAAGATACAATAGGGCAAATGGTACAATTAAAGGCACATTCTTTGGTGCATAACAATGGAAGCCTTGTGACATGGCAAGATTAAGAAAAGACTCAAACATCTTTAAAACTACTCATTACCACCAGTTAAAATGTGCATGTCTGACCTTTATGGTAATCAGTAGTACTCCACTTGTGCACTATAGAGCTAAATAAGCTTTATTTTAGACACACAGAATTCTTTGCGGTGACCTGCAGTTAGCTTAGCTGATCTCAGAGCTGACGCTTACAATGAATCAACCCATCAGTGGTCATAATGAGAGGCCATCATCTTTATCAACCAGTTTATGATGACAGGCAGAAAACAGTACTGTAGATTTTCCTGCCAAGTGGAGTAGTATTTAAATGTTGACTGCTACATACATCAGATTAACAAGGTTGCAAAGTTACTGAGAATCCCATTCCCTGAGGAGCAGATTCACCCTATGGTGCTATTATACCATAAGGTATATCAAAGATAATTGCTTAGTTTATTATCCTGTTGTCTTTTATGTCAGCCCCTAATTGTGAATTCAGAAGCCTCTTGATCTCCCAGTTCCTTATGGACCTGTTATTAACCCCATTCATTTTAATTAGGATTTATTACTATTTTTATTATTGAAGTACAGAATTTTTAAAATAGATGTTTCCAAATAACCCACAATTCCTTCACATGACTTCATTAAAAGAGAGATTGATGGGATATTCAGCCAGCATTGTAAATACAGGTCTCTCAAGCTCCTTTTCCATCCTCTGACAAAATTTGGCATATTAAGGTTCAGAATTTTTTACGCAGAGTTACTTTAATATTCAATTAAAGTGCATGTAAACATACAAAGATTTCTGTGGTAAAACCAGATTATTATAGTTCTGTATGATTCTATAGAACCATCCCAGCAGGAAAGTGCAAGGTGGTATGGCACAACTGCTATCTTCCCCACAGTCCTGAGGTACGGTGGTCAAGCTTTCACAGTTCTTGTGCTGCAGTTGCAGAGAACAATTTAAGGACATCCCCATAAAATACCACGGGAAACCTACAGAACCTAGAAACAGTTAAAAAACTTTGGCCTGGCTAGTACAGATAAGTAGTCATTCATAATTCCTCCTAATGTATACAATATTAATCTGTATGTACCTAGAAAATCTGACTACTTCCTATACTTCAAAGTCATTGCCTTTGCTACGAGACCTAGAAAGTGCTTCAGGATTCATTATGACATGTGGAATATATAAGCAATAAGGCATGACAGGGAGTGTGGTTATCATAAGATAATCACACCCCTGGGTCATTACAAAGCATGAGGTGCAGCCGAGCACCTCTCATTCCCCCTGGGGTGTGATTATATCATGATAAGCACACTTCATGCAGTTACCTTATTGCTTTTATAAAAAGTCTTTGTTGGGAAGAAAAACTGTATTTTTTACTTAAAGATGATAAAGTTGGCAGTTTACAATGTTGAGCAGTACTTTGTGCTAAGCTCCATGGTTTATATGTATTAATCTACTCCTTTAGAATATGCATCTGCCAAAGCCGATCCGAACTCATCAATCAAAGAGGGTTTCCATAATTCAGCATGTGTTGGAATGATCTGGCTGGAAAAGAATGTGTGCATGTCCCAGACAATCACATAGCCGTTGACTGCTCACTGGACCCCTATTCTTTACTCAAAAATTAAAACAAAACAAAACAAAACAAAACAAACCCCAAAAACAAAAAAAGAAGACAACAAACTAAGTTGCTTAACTAAAAGTTAAATGATGTTTTAAACACATACGTTTCAAATAAAAGGTCAGCTTCAGTAACCGGAAAAGAATTCAACCTGCAAAACAAGAAAAAGTTTCTAACTTGCTTTTGCCCCTGGTAGATGTTCTCCTACAAATTAAGGATGACAACTTAATTTAGGGTCCTAGATAAACTACAAAATCCCACTGCTGTCATTCAGATTGTAGCCTAAGGGGTCTAATGTGATCTTTTGGATTTACAAACACCTGCCTTGGATTATGCCATATGTCTTCTTAGTGGCTCCAGGGGTGTATGCTCTGTCCAGTATTCGGCTCATTTTGTGCTTTAAGAATGCATAACTGCACAGGATATGAAGGTTTGCATCCATTTACAATTTATCAAGTGTGATGGCCATGTTCTGATTTCAGAGGCATTCAATGGTCTGGAAAGGGGCATATGTATGGGCTGAATTTGGCCCTGGGCCATTTATGAATATAGGTAACCCTTTAAAAAAAAAAAAGCCACAAATTCAACTGTTTAATTTAAATAGGTCCTTGTCACCATATCTTCCAGATTTAAGAGGCAGGGTTAGGAACACTGTCAGTATCCTGTATGAAAAGGAAAAATTCCACTAGCCTTCTATCTTCCAATATTTAGTTTGACACAGTGCTCTCGCTACACAAAGATGCATAAAATCTTGCTTCTTCCAAAAACAATTTGAACTCTACCATTTTGTCTTTATATTTTTATCATATAGAGGTACAAGATTTTTATATATTTATTTGATTATTTTTCTATCAAATGTTGCCAGTTTCTCTTTCAACTGGAAATTTGTTTCTTAGTTGAGGATGTT
>NW_009196470.1:1022-2838 GCF_000690835.1 Fulmarus glacialis | reverse complement strand
TAACTTCGGCTGAAGGTGCACCCTTCCAGCTCACGCCACAAGGCAGCTCGAGTGTTAATCAATCACCCTGGAGAGGTGGGGGTTGCAGGGGATGCACCCCGTTACCTCTCCGTGTGGGGTGGGAGAGCTGAGCCTCCCCGCGCTGGCAGCGCAGCCGCAGGAGCTGCATCCTCATCCTCAACCCCCTCCACGAGGCTTTGCTGCGATCCTGCTGGGATCTACTTTTCCAACCCGTAAGACAGCAACAGGCAGAAAATTTATTCATGGCGGAAAAAACAAAACCACAAACCAAAACAAACCACGAAAACTCCAAGAAAAGTCACTCCCTGTAAATAACAGATTCTCTGGGAATGTTTCCCCATCCTTCCTCCCTGGAAGCTATGAAGTAGAGTGGGATTTTTTCACCCTTTTCCTGAGAATCACGATCTCTGTGCAGAGTTTGAGCTTCACAGGGGATCACGTTCACTACCAAAATACTTCACCCGTGCAAACATTCACACTTTAATAAAAAATATTTTTTCCCAGAAAGCATTAAGATCTACCCGAACCCTCTTTACTCCACATCATCAAAAGAACCCCCAAACCCTCCTGCTTTCCAGGCTAAATGCGATCATGCGGTTTTTCACCTGGAGCTGTGAACAGAGCGAAAACGGGCAGCCGTTTGTGCATTTCTTTGGCAGCACTCGGTATCAATACATACCCTTTGGTAACCTGCCAGCGCCTGTCTTCGTCCTTTCAAACAGTAAGTACGGTATCAAGTCAAGTAAAAGAAAAACCTCCTTTAAAACGACGTCTCGCGGTAGAAGGACTTACAAAGAGCAACTTTTTGAAATGTTATAGCTGCAGCATTGGCATTTTAGCTGCCAATTTCTTTACACTCCTTGCTCTACATGACAATAGGGAAAAAAATCTTTAACATACAGCAGTTCCCTTCCCCAGTCAGCAGGACACTGGCACTGTAATGCACAAATTAAAGCTCTGGCAATAACGAGCAGCGGAGATTGGAGATGTAGCCACTGATGCCAAAAAAAAAGGCACATTTAAAACCACCATAAAGACATAATTTTGCTGTGTTTTCACATGCAAATAATAAGCCAGGAGAGCAGCATCTCTGGCACAGAGAGCAGAGCAGGGTTCAAAATGGGCAGAGCCAAGTGCACGGTTGATAAAGTTTAGTTAGAGAAGGGCTCAGACTTTGCACGTATGCCATCGTGCTCCAGGTCTGGAGCTGAGCCCTCGCTGCCCGGGCAGAGAGCACCTCCCTGGGTGCTCCCCAGCACGGCGATCCTGGCATCGCCCGGGGCTGGGGACAGCCGGGGACAGAGGGGTTTGTCCCATCCTCCAAGCCAGAGAGCACACTTCTTGCTAAACCCCAGAGCTGTGGCACCTCGCGGTCAGGAGATGTTTCCCGTCGGGCTTTTTGGGATCCATCCCTGCCTCCGGAGCATGCTTTCCCCAGGAAGAGGCCAGAGCTGACACGTGCAATGATTCAGGGGCTGCTGAATCCAAAATATAAATCCAGCTCACCGACCAGCCAAGGCCAGGGCAGACCATGGGTCACAGAGAGATTTAATGCCAACAGCCTTGCTGCAGCCCCAATGCCCGGTGAAGGCAGCACCGAGCTCGCAGCCCCCGCACGCTCCCCAGCTGGGGGCAAAGATGCACTTCCATGGCAGCCTGCACGGATGCGGGAGCAGCCCGCACGGATGCAGGAGCAGCCCGCAGGGATACAGGAGCAGCCCACAGGGATACAGGAGCAGCCCACAGGGATAAGGGAGCAGCCCACACGGATAAGGGAGCAGCCCTCACGGATGCA
>NW_009196470.1:283-959 GCF_000690835.1 Fulmarus glacialis | reverse complement strand
GGGAGCGGCCCGCACATGCTTGCCACAGGGCCCTTTCTTTTTAGGAAAGAGCCACTTCAAACCAGCCAGAGCTTTGGGTTCCATACTGCAAAACACTTAACAACTCCTGCACCAGAAAAAAAGCTCAAATTAAGGTTGTGGCGAGAGCCAACGCAGCATCGGGGGCCCCCCACGCTCCGCGTGCCCAGGAGATGCTCCCGGAGCCGCGCAGGGATGCAGCGGTGGGTCCTGCAGGGCCAGGAGGAGGATTTACACCAGTGAGCTGTAGTACCCTGGGACCAAAACCAAACTCCAGCAAGAGGCATGCGGTGCCATGTCCTTTACTGCCTCTGCAATACGCACGCGGTGTTTCGGCTACAAACATCTCGTTTTGATTTCATCGGGCAGGAATGTTGTGAACTTCGGTTTAAAGAAGAACTTATTTCTTGCAATTTCTTCTCCTGGTAGAAGCAGCTCAGTTTTCCAAGACTTGATTTTTTCCAAAATAAAATAAGAAGTTAACCATTGAAATGAAGTAACCCGCTGCCACATTTGTTTCCCTATTGCGGCGTTCCAGAACTTAGATTAAAAATGGAAAGGGGCACCTTTAAAACTTTAATACCATTTAAATGTTCCAGTCTCACTACTGCACCAGATCGTTCAGTAAAGTAGCTAATTAAAAAATGGCTGCTGTGAT
>NW_009196470.1:0-269 GCF_000690835.1 Fulmarus glacialis | reverse complement strand
TAGTTTTTGAAGAGCAGCCAGTGCACCAACTGCTCCTGTAGCCATGATGAAAGCTAATAATGTAGAAAATTCTGCCAATTCTTTTAATTCATGAATATTTAAGCCTGTGAAAAATCTGTCAGATTATAGCACTTTTCTGGTGATTTTCTGCTTAAGTACATTTATGGGCAAATGCCAGTTGCTCAAGAAACTTCAGTGGAATGTGGAGACTTTTTATTGTTTGCATCACCAGGGCCCTTTCCTCTCTCCTTCGGCTGTTAACCCTGCCG
>NW_009196469.1:686-6763 GCF_000690835.1 Fulmarus glacialis | reverse complement strand
CCCAGCCGAAACCAGGGCAGGAGGGAAGCAGCAGACAACGTCTCCATATCCAACAACTCTCAAGATGGAGAGATCCGGGGAGCCGCTTGGCAACCTCAGGAAAAGCAGCATTACTTCTCCCAGCACTAAGAGCAGGCACCGTGGCCACACCCAGCCTCCTGCTGGCCCCGCCAGCCACGCTCTGCTCCTTCATGGGCTGAGTCGGGTATTACTCCGGCTCAGGGGCTCTGCAGGCTGGTGCTGAGTTTGGCAGTGAAGGTGAGTGTGCAGGGAATGGAGAGTACGCGGGGAAAGCAGGGCCACTCCTCCTCCCTTACTGCTTCTCACACCCTGGCCTTACTCTGTGCTTGCCTACTGAGAGGGCAGGGGCAGGGTTTCCAACGGAGAGGGAGATAATTTAGTTCAAATCTGGAAAGCAGTGGTCTTGAAGAAGGTCTCTTGCCACCTTCCCCCCCTTAAAATGCTGATAAGGTTGTGTAAGAAAGCACCATTAGAGGGATGGATTAGGAGAATGAGAGCACTGCGAGAAAAGTCACTGGTGGAGCATTGACCTATCCCAAAAATTGGAGAGCAACTTCATCATTTTGGGCCTGGAGGAAAATGAAGCCAACTCAGTGTATCTGAGAAATTCTAAGTGATCTAGAAGATGGAAAATATCTAAGATCATGAAGAAGCCTTATTTTCTTTGGGTCTGGACTTGTGATGACAGATTCCTGGATCATGGCTGGAGTAACAGTCTAATGGCCATCCTTTAGCTGGGGCCGTAACTTCATGAGACGTTGGCTTCAGCAGAGATGGCAGCTGAAGGAATTCCCGCCCGGAACCTTTTCTTTTTTTTTCAGAGTTGTTTTTAACTCAAGTCAGTGCTTCATTTGGTAATGTGACCCACAGCAGTACTGACACAGCCAGTGGGGTGTCCTGCCGGGGGTGGAAATGTGCGGCCGGGGAGGGGGAGATGAAAGGGCAAGGCAGGGAGCTCCCGCGGCAGCACTGACACCGACGCCAGCGTATCAGCAAACGACAGTGCAAGCCATGGTGGCCAGGTATACTCATACTTGAGGACAGACAAGCAAGTTCATGTGTTTTCCTTCACAGTTGGGGCTGGCTAGGATCACCCGTGGGGTCTCCTGCAGCAGTTCAGCTGCAAGGAGTAAGCACTGGGCGTACTGCAGATGCGGGCCCGTTGTGCAGCACAGGCACACGCGTTTCTGCAGAGAAATCCTACAGCAACTTTTTCTTCACATCATGGAACGCCAAACATTGCCCCCTCAAATGCAATGGTAATAATACTGTCAGCTTGTTAATAGGGTGTAGTCTCATTGCTCATCGAAAAATGACATGTAATCCGATGACAGTAAAATGAGGCACTAAGAAAAAAGGTATGCGTGCTAATTACGTGTACTGTTGTAGACGGTGTATAGTTAACTGAGAGAAAACGGCGTATAGTTAACTGTTTGAGTCACCATCCCTGGAGATATTTAAAAGACGTGTAGATGTGGTGCTTAGGGACATGGTTTAGTGATGGACTTGGCAGTGCTAGGTTAACGGTTGGACTTGGTGATCTCAAAGGTCTTTTCCAACCTAAACGATTCTATGATTCTATGATCTATGAAAAGTTTGGAAAGAAGAAAAGAAAGAGAAAAGAAGAAAGAGAAAAAATAATACTGAAGCCTAAAAAATGAGCAGTACATGGATACCCTATGGCACAGCCCGGGATGGATCATTCTGTTAAATTCTCTGAATTTCTGAGATCTTTATAAAGCTGATGCAGCAGCACTGCTGACCCTGAGAGAAAGTGGGGATCACCCTGACAGCTGGGGATGCAGAGGGACGTCTGAAGCTGTACCCCTGCTTACCCCCCTCCCCTGAGCATCAGCAGGCAATGGGTAGAGCTCAGGACTTGCTCCGTGCCGGAGCTGCTGGGTGCCTGAGACGATAACAGGTACTGAGCCGCTACCAGCAAACAACCAGGAAATGTTGTGTGATGTGACCGGGGAGGCTTTCAAGTTGTAACCTCTGCTAAAGCCACTGCAAGGGGGAGGCAGCGTATCTTTAGCTATCCTTCAGGTGCCAGAGGTCACACGCTAACCCTGAAAGACAAGATTAAATTCAAAAAAGATGACTGATCTTTTGAAAAGCTAGGCCTACATCTTTATTTTACCAACATGACCAAAGCATACTATTTTGATAGGATGAAAATATGCAAAAATACAGTCCTGTTCTTTCTTACATTTTCAGTCCCATCAAAATCTCTGCATACTTACACAACAACGTTGTGTGAACACCTGCAGCCATTATTTTCTCCTTTTGCACTTGTCAAGGCTATTAAAAGTGACAGACTGTGTTCTCCGATTATCATCGCATTTACAGCAAATGCAAACTTGTTCATCTGATTTTTGCAGGGTCATGCACCGAACTATCCCCTGTATTGTCAGGCAGAGAAATGCAGCTCTTTGTTTCAGATCACTGGGAATTTGGAATCCCAGTAATGCACAGGTCCACTAGATCCAGATGCAAACCTCTCCTCAGCCACCCTTCCAGCGGCTCTACTGTGAGAAAGGAAGGAAGGAAAGAAAAGAGCTGTAGAGGAAAATGGGCCAAACACAGAAAGGTTATCTCATTAGGGAACAGGGAAAATCTTGAGGTTAAATACTGTCTATTGTGAATACCTGGATATCTGCACACCTTGGATATATTTTCAGTCAGTAAAAGGATGCTAAGGAGTATGTGTGTATGCACATATATAAACATACACATATATAAATACATACATTTGTATACCTATATGTGTGGCCAGCTTAAATATAGTGCCAGTGTAACAAGATACTTGCATTTTCTAAGGGCCAAATTGTGCAGAAATCCATAGGTGCAGGTTTCTAAAGATAATAATTAGTCTGATAAGAAGATCTTCAGATTCCCTCCTTTCCAGGAAATTACAAGATATGTCCTAGGAGCTAAGTTTCGAGGTCATTGCCACCCCAGGCAAAACAAAAATAGCAGTTTCAGAAGGCAGTTCTCTGCAGTTCATAAATCAGCATCACAGAGCAGCCTTCAGTGGAGCTACACAAATTTGCATCACTGGAACTTTTGGCCTGAATTATCTGCCACAATAAACAATTTAGAATATTTTATTGCTTGGTCAGTACTGGTCTTTCTGTACAAAATAGCCAAAGGGTTGAAAAAAGGAGTCACAGTTTAAAAAAGAAAACTCATGATTAATATAATGTTTTGAAAAGTCTACTGTGATTTGGAAAGTCCCAGGATTTGGGTCTATCAGAATGTAGACATAAATTTAACAGCTGCAGTAAGAATCGCATCTAAAATATTCAAAATTATGAACAGCTAGTGAGCCCTGGAATGAGTGAAACAAGTTTGATCATGTCGTACTGGCCTGAGGAACTTAAAAATTGCCAGGACTTTAGAGAAACCTTTATGAAGTTTGCTTTTGGAAGTGTATTTCTGCTTGTGTGTAAGAGGACATAGGTATTTGTTGCTTTACCTCTGGAGATACAACTATCACAGAACACTCCCAGTTTACATTTTATTTTAATTTCCCAATTTATATTCCTGAATAAAATAGTTTTCCTTTGTAAAATTAACTAATTCAAGATGATTGTTTAGTTTGCTTGTTGTTAAAGGTTATTTTTAGCTACTTTGGTACTGCCTTCATTTGGGGCAGTACCAGGGTGGTTCAGCTTAGAGAAGGCAGGGAGCCTGTGGAGAGGTGCCCTGCCCAGGGGAAGGGGTGGGAAGGCTACCAAGGATTTTTATCTGCCGATGTCATGCTGCAGCCACTGGACCATTTGCAGTCATTTTTTAGGGACTCCGTACAAGCATGGGGCATAGCTTCCGAGTGCTGCTTCCACAGCCCCTGCTCCCACACCTTCTCACTCCCTGCCCCTGCCTTCTCCCTGTCACACACCCAGGAACCTCATCTCATTTTCAGTCTCACACTTACGTCTCGCTTCCCCAACCCTGAGACTCCTACTTCCAAAGCTCCTCACCCTGCATCTTCACTGGGAAGTGCATGTCACTACCACTTACCCTGGCCAATAGGTGAGCATGCTAACACAGCGATACACAACATCTAGAAAGTAGAAAGAAAAAGTTTGAGCCTAACTGGCATCAGCCACAGCCCTATCTTGGCCACTTGGATGTACAGAGGCTTGAAGAAGGGAGCATGCACCGGTTCGTGTTTGCACAGTGAACTCTTGATATACGTCAGCATGTGAAACCTGCCCCCATGGTAAACCCATGGCGTTACCGCTTTTGGTGGAGGGGTGAGCATCTTGGTGCTCCCAGCAAGGTAGGACAGTGGCACAGAGGCAGCTGCGGAGCAGCACGTTATCCCGCGGGAATGTGTTTGTGCTGAATGATCTGCAGAGGGCACACGTTGTCCAAGCCTGACCTGGTACGTGGCCATACAGCTGAGACACTGAGGTGCAGCCTTGTCCTACCACGGCCCTACCTATGTCCAGTCCAGCACTGGTTCTGTTGTGTCCA
Source organism: Fulmarus glacialis (assembly GCF_000690835.1). Classification (NCBI taxonomy): domain Eukaryota; kingdom Metazoa; phylum Chordata; class Aves; order Procellariiformes; family Procellariidae; genus Fulmarus; species Fulmarus glacialis. The sequence continues at coordinate 2,260 of NW_009196469.1, read as the reverse complement.
CTCTTGCTGCTGAAAAGATGCAACTTCTTTACTCGTGGGAGAAGGGAAGAAGACCATGAAATTGTTATTTAGTGATTCCAGGAGTCATCTGCCAAACGGCCCTTGGGTTCTCATTCCTGTTTCTGTACCTTATCCAAGGCCTGTTTAAAGAACGTGAAGTACAGAGCAGCCCTGGCCCCCCCCAGTGAGTGCCCTTGGCTGCCGATACATGCCCACACACGTTCCCTCTCTGGCCTCATAAATCTTGAATTCCTTTCTCCACTGTTTCGGTAAGATGGATGGTAGGTGCACTCTGCACAACTTACCCTTTGGTTAGGACACAGAGGGAAGCAGATACAAAGCTCCACAGGCAAGAGAAGGAACTGAATGTAGCTTTCCCTTTTTTATTTTCCTCAGTGCCCTGAGCTCGATGAGTCTGTCCTGGTGGCCCGGCCTCCTTGCTTTGTTCTCTGAAAGAACATTGTAGAAAAGAAGTGGGATATCAGATATGTTTGCCATCCCTCCCTTGCATGTGTGCTGTCTGCAGGCAGCTTCCTCAGCTGTCTGGACTCCTTCGCAAGCACAGACGCTTCTGCTTTCCTATCTGTGGCAGCAGAGCCCGTCCCAGCTGGCAGGCAATAGGTGGGTGCCCGGGTGTCTTCGCACGCACATCCACCTCTGCCGCTGAGGCACCCGCATCGGTGCTGTACAGGGAACCAACCTAGCCCCCCCCCAGCGCTGCCAGGATTTCACACCAGCAGCATGAATGCTAGATATTTCTGATATTAACTTTTAAGTTGCTAAGCCTTTCATTGCACTTCTGCTTTTGTGCTTACACAGCAGCATGCTTTGCTAATGCTAAAGTTACCAGCATTTCACTGTCTAGTGTCTGGTAGAAATCTTATACATAGCCACACAGAAATCTATACAGCCTATGTTTTTTTGTGTTGTTTTTAAAAAGTTTCCTAAAAATTAACTCACGCTGAGGAAGCAGAAGTTAGTGTGTTTAGGCTTACGTGATGTATTCCCTCCTGTGTTGCTCCTCCTATGTTTGCCAGGTGATTTCCCAGAGTGACACAGGCGCACTCAGTGTGCATTGCACACGCAGTGAGTCTGACGGCTCCAGGGTACACCTGATATCCACACAATATATACCTTATCTGTATCAGTTTTTCCCAGGTGTGCCAGAGCTTGACACTTTTGCTACAGTGACACCGTACGGTATACCACATGTCCAGGATTTCTGTATGTCCTGCAGCCTGGCTGGAGTTATTGCTACTGCTCCACCTTAGCTGCAGGGCATCAACAAACCCTGGACAAATGCCCAAAGACAGTATGATTTGTCTGGACAGGTTTCTGGATGTATAAAAAATGTTTTTTTAGAAGAATGGGTGATTACTCTAAATTTGAAGGACATAATGAAACATGTCTTGGGTGCAATAAATAAAATACACTGGACCTGCTTATGAAAGCAAATATATGGTAAACATTCTTCATTCTTACTCTTTGGAAAGTTTCTAAGCCACCTGGACTTCCCTGGGCATCTACTGATTTGCCTATATGCAAATATAAAAATCGTATTATCTTTATTTTAC
>NW_009196469.1:0-649 GCF_000690835.1 Fulmarus glacialis | reverse complement strand
CTGCAACCCAGGGATTCCTTCTTGCCTCCCAGCTGCTGAGACCCCAGAGGTCTCCCCATCCCACAGATGCATCCGCTGCTGTTCCCATTTGCAGGGAGGGCCAGTAGTGAGGCTGAGCCCCTTGTGCAGGTACAAGCACACACACCCGGGATGCTAAGACAGAGCACTGCATTTAGCAGCACCTACATATACCACGTACACTGTAAGTGCAGATAGCCCAGTCCTGCTGCTGCTCTCCAGCTGGTCCAGACTGGGGTTCCCTACCGAATCCCCTCAGTCTCAGGTTCACAAGCACAACCACATTCATGGACCCCCGAACATCAGCACGGCCTCCGAGTCCAGCTAATATCCCTGCCCAGACCCTGGACGCTCTCACCTGCAGTATGGGTCTCCCTCTACTCCACGCTAACCTGGCGTGAAGTTTGCTAGCGAGTTTTACCTACACGTACTCGCACCTGGGATTAAATTCATGGGTCTCCAGCTGCTGCCACCCAGCCCTGCGGTCCCTTTCTCGGCTGCTGCCACTTGGATCTTGTGGCACCCGCACATGGCACAGAAAAACGCTTCAAGGGCAGGGATGAAGAAGACGGGTGGCCCGGGGAGGGCAGGGCAGCCCCGCCGCCGGGGGGGTGTTTTAAAACAGGCCAGG
>NW_009196468.1:11666-15525 GCF_000690835.1 Fulmarus glacialis | reverse complement strand
TCCGCCGACCCCTCGGCGCTGACTTGTTTTCCCCGTAAAAAAAGAAAAAAAAGAGAAATTTTATTCCTCGCAGCCTCTTCTCCGGTTTCTAGGGCTTCTGAGGAGTAACAGATCGCTAGGCTTTAAAACCTTAAAGATATTCACATGATGCTTAAGTGGGTAATCCCCTAATGAGGAAAGAGCGCTTGGGCTCTGGCCATCATTGATGGGGCGCTTGGAAGCTGGATGCGATGCTGGGAATGGCCTGTTGTTGGGTAGTTGGAAGCACAACCCCAAACGAGCTGGGATTTGCCGTGTGTTGTTGCTCTGACATTCCATTTTCTCACTTCTTGAGCTAACATCAAAGGAGCCTGGCTGATCGGTGTGTTCAGAGCCAGAGGGGAGCAAGCTGCCTGGGCAGGCACCGCGGTTTCTTGCCCAGAGGACTCTGCAGTCTCTCATTCAGACCTGGTGCAGGAGGTGCTGATGGTGGGGGCTTTATTATGAGTGGTAGGCTGCTGTTCCTGGCTCTTTAGCATATCAGGTACAAAAAAAAAATTGTGTAGCCCTGTTTGTGGTATCAGACTGACTTCAGGGAAGTAGAGCCAACCCCAAAGACTGATGCAAAAGAATGGGAGAATTCTGAAAAATCCAGGGGTGGCTCTGATATTTCCTTGCAGCAGCGTTGCGTTTAAATACTGCAGAACAGGAGGGCAGGGGAGCGCCTTCTCCTAGACTTCACACTTAGGGTAGAATGTGAGTTTCTAACCTGAGTTAATGTTAGTTACTTTAATGTAACTAACCTGAAACTGCCCATGTCCGCTGCTTCCCGCTCCCTCAGCCGCACTGAGCAGTCCCTTCTCTAAGGGATTGACACGAATGAGATGTGGAGAAGGCTGTTTCTATCCTTGGTCTGCAAAGCCTCGGAAGGAAGAGCCGCTCCGCAGGCCCGTGGGTTGTGTAACGTGCGTGTCCTGCCCCGGCTGTGGGGCTCTTGGGCTTGGTCTGCAATGATGCTGATTCTTCAAGTAGAGTGGGGGGCTGGAAAGTGAGGGGTTGTACCTCCCAACAGTGTTTACATTTGGCGTTATGGAGCAGACTCCATGAGAGATGGTCCTTTTAATCTGCAGTGTCTCGACTTTCGGTAGCTCACCACGCAGAACAAGTGGCTGAAGCGGAGATAGGTGGGTGCTTGGACTCTGTACCCTCGGGAGGAGGTATCCTGACTGAAAGCACTTGCTTTTGACCTGGTTGTGTTAGTGGCTGCCTCGTTATGTGAAACTTAAGGGCAGAGTAGATTTTATAGCTATTAGTGGAAATGGCAAAAAGTGTCGGAGCCTCATCTATCGCCTTCCACGGCCAAGAAACAAAGGTCATGCCCGGGAGGCGAGTGTGCCCTGTGGGATGGTGTGGGCTCCTGCCAGGCTCGGCTGCCCCGAGCGCTGTCCCCGGGCTTGCAGGCACTGTTCACAGCACGAGGACTCCTCCCTCTGTTCGGGGTGGGGGGGAGAGGTTGTTTTTAGTTTGAAGATGACTCAGGAGAACATTATCTGGTCTTGTCTGCCTTCACCACTGTCCAGCTTGATCAGATACCACACTGCACCCAGGAGAGGTGTCCAGCTCAGTTCTGTGCAGAATGTCTTGGTTTTGTGAGCTGGTTTCAACTTGCAGCCCATCGCCGTTTGGAAAATGTTTGAGTGGCTCTGATCAATTCCAGCGGGATTGCTGCCTGTGCTCGTGTGCCCCTGGACTCGGCAGGCGCCTTCCCCAGCCTCGCGTGCCCAGGATTTTGATTGCCCTGGTCTGCTTTGGGTTGGGAGGAGAGGGGATATTAATCCCATGTGAATGCAAATGGTACTTGCTGTTGTTACTGCTTGCTGAAGCTTTTTAGCCTGTCTGAACTACGTGAAATGCCCTCTAACTCAGAGCAAATAACCTTGCAACAGCTTATTTTGTCAGCATACAATAATCACCTTGTATTTGTAAAAAAAAAAAACCGAAAAAAACCTTGATCTTGACTAGCTCCCATTTTAAATCAGGCTGTAGTTAAAATGGGACAGGCTTTTACAAGTGCTGTAGTCAGTTCTGTGACTTTTCAAAATTAGGTGTTTGGGAGTGTTTAATCACAGGCCTGTGGTGTAAAAAAAAAAAAAAAAAATTGGCACACAGGTCAGTTGTTCTAGAAGTGAAACTCAGTGTATGAGAAAGTTACTTACAGCTGATACCTCCATACGTCTTTTGGGACCCCCATCACCTACCACTTTTTTAAAACCAGGTCAAGAAGATCATTCTGGTGTCTCTGGTACAATTCTGTCATCCAGAGTCATTTGGAAACCTTGAAACCTCTGCAAAAGTGTTGTTGAACAGTGCATTTCTGAATGTAACCAGCACTGTGGTCGGTGTGTGAAATAGCAACGGAGTCTTTTAGCCCTCGAGTTACTCTCAGACCTGTGTTTTAGGGTACTTCAGTTTTCAGTAGCAGCCTTCTCCTAAAAGTGTCTTGGTCTCAGATGAGGATCAGATCCCTCCTTCCTCGTCCAGGCACGTTTATTCTTCCAGACTTCTAAAGCTTTAGTGTGTAAAACTAATTTTTCCTTTGAGAAATGTGGAGTTGATTTGTTTAGGGCTCTGAAACTTACCTTGCAGACTTACTTGTATTTTTCTTGAGTTTGAGCAAACTTGGTTTTGTAATACTGATTTGTTTCTACGCTTACAAAAAATAGTCATAGGATTTCTTCTTAAAACATCTTCAGGCATTCAAAAAGCAAACAAAAAAATTTCTCCCAAACCCACCTCCTTTGTGTCTGTAGGTCATGGTACATATACGGAGGGTTGTATATAATCATGAAGTTTAAGTGCTCGATAACTGAGTAAATTAATTTCCTGGAAGTCTGGATGTGCGGGATGCCCCGTAAGCCGCTGTTGGCATCTCTGAAATGCAGTCAGTGCGCAGGAAGGACGTGTCGCAAGCTTGACTAGTTCTTCTTAAATCTGACTGAGGTTGAGTCACGTAAGTAACCTTGACCCACGGATGATGTCTTTTCCTGAAGCGGTGTTGCCTCCCTTCCTGCCCCCTCCAGGAGCAGCCCCCTGGGGCCCTGCCCTTCTCCCGGCTGCCCTGTAGTCACTCGGGCAGTGGCTGTGCTGCGCCTGGCTAGTAGCCTAAAGGTGTTTGGCAGGCCAGCTTTCCGCAGTCCAGTGGCTCACGGACCTACCTTTGGACTCTCTGTTTTGGAAAGCTGAACCACCTGGCCTCTCGCTGCAAGAGCAGTTTGAAAAATACCGTAGTTCTGGCCTGCAGCTGCTTCTCCTGCTTTTAATCTGTTTATTACTAATTTAGCTCTGCAAAGTTATCTTGCCTGAGATGAAAAGTCTGATTTCACTGTTTGTATGACAACAAACGTTACACATCTCCTCACCTGGCTTGCGACATCTCGCAGACTGCAAGACATTCCTCCCCCCTAAAAAAGCTGTTGTCTTAACATTGTGTTTAAAAGTATCTGCCGGGCATCTTAGCGAGCAGAGTGATGAGACGAGCCTGTGAGAGCGGGGCAGAGAGCAGCCCTTGCAGTGCAGCGAGGACTGGCAGACCAGGCCAGCGAAGGGTACGGTACGTGTAGCAGTGGGCGCTGCCGTCCGCAGCCACCTAGCAAAGGTGCTGCCCGTCCTCCGCAGTGGGACACGCCAACGGGGTCCTGCTGCCAGCCATCCATCGCAACCTGCGGTGGGGGCTTCGGCAGACCCGTGGAGTGCATTGCCAGAGCACAGGGGATGCTAAAATTGTGTGGGGACCGCGGAGGCTGGATAAACCCTTGCAACAAAAATCTGTTTGCTGTCTTCATCCTGAACTGAAGGTGCTTGGAGACCGGGCGAGTGCTGG
>NW_009196468.1:1027-11639 GCF_000690835.1 Fulmarus glacialis | reverse complement strand
GTAATGCTGTCCCTCGCAGAAGGCGGACAATGCCATGACTGCTGTGGGTTTCTTGTTTGGATAGTGGCAAATACTGTGTGCTGGTTTGTATGTTCTGGATTTGCAGCGGAGTCGCAGGAAGTATTGTTAGCTGGAGATGCAACAATTTGAAATAACAGCCCTGTGCGAGCTGGGCAGAGTTCAGAGAGCATGGAGGGGGGGAGAGGGAAGAGTACACTGATCTGAAGATTGTATGTGGCCTCTTCTCGATGGCTGAATTTTTTTTTTTTTGCTTGTAGAGGGTGAATTCTTGCTTTGCACTAACACTTTGCACTAATACCTCTTCAACTCATAGCTGGTTTTATAAAGTCACCGCTGTCTCAAAAGAGACTGACTCAGGACAGCGTCGAGTTGTACTGCGAGGCGATTGGCAATCCTATCCCTGAGATCCAGTGGTGGTTTGAGGGAAACGAGCCAAATGAGACCTATGCTCAGCTCTGGGATGGCGCACGGCAGGACCGTGTCAAAATCAACGCCACCTACAACCTGCACTCTACCAGTACCATCTACATCGCAAACCTCACAAGCGACGACTCGGGCATGTATGAGTGCCGGGCTAGCAACGACCCTGACCGCAACCACTTGTCGAAGATTCCCAAAGTCAAGTGGATCCGTTCCCAGGCGAACGTTTTTGTCATCGAACGTGAGTGGCCACACTGAGGCCTTGGCACTTGCTCGGACACCGATGTCTTGAGTCTGCTGCCATGCTCACCCCTGCACCCGTGTCCTGTGGCTCCCGAAAGCTCCCCTCACCCTCCCACCCTGGCTGTAGAACCGAGAGACTCCCACCCTCTGTCATCTCCCTCACCACCTGTGACTTGACCCGAAATGGCCCTGCTCAAAAAGGGTTGTGGCTTCCCAACCAAAATGCCCTTCGGCAATCCTGCGCCTTTTCCGGAGCCAAAGACCTGGAACCTACCGCTTATTCCCGAGTGCCTCCGAGTCCCGATGCTGGCTTGCAGAATTGAGTATTTATTCTGTGGTAGACTCTGCCCCAACCACCACTGTGCTGGCTTGCAGAAGTAAGTCTTGATTCTGCGGTAGACTCTGCCCTAACCACCACTGACAAACCGGCCCTTCCCTACAGCTCGTACAGCTTCTGCTCCCGTCAACAGTCTTGCTTTAAGCTTGCTTTCTTGCTAGTGATACAAGCTGTGGGGAACAAAACCTGCTTTAAGTTTCCTGAGATGCAACCATTTTTGAAATGGCCGTGTCTGTGTGCGACACTGAATGTGATGTAGTTGCTTGTCCTGTGGAAGTGACCAGATTCCCTCTACTTACAGAGCTGGCAGTTAATTCTGGAGCTAATAGGCGGCTGCTTTGAGTAAAACCTGGGCCAGTGTGAGGGAATTTAACATCCTGCTAAGGTCTTACCAGGAATCTGAAGTTAGCAGAGCAGCGTAGCAGTCTTTTCAGCGTAAATGTGCTAGGGAATACAGAACTCCAGCAGAACCTTCTTCCAGTGGAATTTGGGTAGGAGAAAAAGCAAAAGGCCTGTCAGCCCCGTGCAAAAATTGTTCCTTCCAAGAGACTGAGATTGGGAGAAAGGGTAGGAACCGCAGTGCCACCAGGGCTGTGTAATGGTGCTGCTAATGGCAGCTGTTTTCTTGGACTGCCTCCTACAAGCAGAAATGTCTGAGTCATCTTACGTTGCATAATTTACTGCTGCTTGGCACATGGAGGCCCAGGACCTTTTGGAGTCATGCTTCTGTGTGTTCTCCCTGGAGTAAATCTAACGATAACTTTTTGAGCTGCATCAGATGATGCACATATTGCTTGCATACGGTCTTGTTTGCTACCCCTTCGCAACAGAGGGTCTTGACTGCCATCAATTATGTTACCTGGAGGTGTCTAAATCTGCTCAGATTCTGGAAGGTGCTGACCCAGCGGGTGCTATAGTGGCTCATAAAAGCAGAGCGCCATGCTCTGCCCTTCACAGTATGACCTTTTCCATTGCTTATTGAGCACTTAGCTCTGCTGGAGCTGCACCCGTTGTAGGGACAGCAGGGACTCAAAACTACCCAGAGCTCACGGCAGCGATCCTGCTCGTGGTGGGAGCAGCTGCAGGGTCAGCATCGGTTATCGCTAGGTGCAGGCAGGTCCTAGTCGCCTGGTTTTCGAGTCCTATGCTGGTATCATCAGTTCTGGTAGGAAACTGTTTCCCCAGGTAAGTGAAAGCTATGATAGAGACAAGGAGCTGTGGGTTTTGCATTAAAGGTTCTTGGGTAGGCATGTGTGACCTCTGGAATACCACATGTTAACTTCAATCGAATTATTTACTAATGCAGGTCCAGACATCAAGGCTCATGTAACTGGCGTTTCTGGCAAGCTGATCCTCACCTGTAACATGACTGCGCCTTACCCTGCCATCGAGGGTCACGAGTGGATGCATGGGGACAAGATACTTCAATCAGACACAGAGTCAAGTGCTTTCACCAGTTACTCGTGAGTGTCAGGGGCAAGGTCAGATAAGGATCTGAACACAGGGGACAGGTTTTTTTACCAGAGGCAGTTAATGTTTCTGATCAGCTGAACCCAAAGCTAAGTGCTTGCAGTCTTGCTGAAAGTGTAGGCTTTTAAACTTCAGAACATAAGATGAGCTAAACAAAGTTTTGGTAAGGCCCAACATTTTCTCTTTTATGGGGAGGAGGGGGCAAAAAGGAGGAGGAAGGGAAAGTTATGTGTCACAAAGATCCTCTTAGTAAGAGAAGTTCTGCTGCTTCATCTTTTTATGCAGTTCACCTGGGCTCTGTTGGTTTGTCAGGTGCAGCGCTGCTGCCTGGCCTGTCTGCGCTGTCTGTCTGCACGGACATCACTGTGCTAGCGCTGTTTTCGCAGAGCTTTGAGGGACCCCTGCTCTGGGCAGGACATCAGCTCCCTGCTCCCCAGAGACCATGTGTGGAATGAGAGACTCCGGTGTATGTTGTCTCTGCCTTTGGGTTTTATGTACCTTTCCAAAGTCCAACCGTTCTTACAGAACAAGCTGGGAAACTGCCTGCAGGTTATGGTCAATGCTCAGAAACTGTTTGCGGGGTGTAGCTGAGCAAAAGCGGGAACACGAGCCTTATTGTAACAGTGCAGTGAGCTTTCCTTTTTGATTACAGTCAGGCCTGGCTGGCACTGACCCAGCAGCTGTAGAGGCATCATGTCCTTTTGTATGGCAGCGCCGACGTGCCTGTCTCCCCATAGCAACAGGGAGCTGAACAAGGATTAAAGTATTTATAACCCAGCCTCCCTCGCGTGACCTCAATTCCTTAGCTGAGTGGTTTTTGGAAGTGGGAAGCACCATGCACAGCACAACTAACAAACAGCCTCTTGTCCCAGTGCAGCCACGGGACTGCAACTTTGCCTGCCCCTTCCCTCGAGTGGGTATTACTGAGCTGCAGAATGAGATGTTTGTTGCAGTGCACCATAATCCACTAAATCTCATTGCAGCAGCTTTACAAAAAGGAAAATGGGAGAGTTCTCCCTAAGCTTGGATCAATCCAGAGTAACCCAGCCTGGGTGTTTCTCTGCCACTGCTTTGCCATGTGTTTCAGTGGGCTTTCCTGCATGGGAAGAATAGCCTTCCTCTGAATCTGTTGTGCTAAGCTCCTTGCCTGTCTCCTTTAGAGGTGAACTGCGGGGCTGATGTCTTACATGAGGTGTGTGGCTGTGTCCTGGGTTGTGCTAACTGGAGGACTCTCGTGCTGCACTTCAGATTCTGTTGGCTTTGCTCAGTAGGGTGTGTTTTTTTTTTTTTAAATGAGCCTGGGGTCTGTCTGGGAGAGGGAAGAGCATGGAGTTGGCCACTTCTGAAGTATACACATGGCACTGCACCTGGTAATGGTATAATGTTGTCCTGGTGCTCCTGGTTTTCTTCATCTGTACGAGCTAACAGTCTAGGTCTTAAATTTTTTCCCTTTGTAGAGGCCCTGATGGCAAGAGTGCTTTGGGTTAGGGAGTGAAAGCTGCTGGTTTTCAGGATTCGGGACATAAGATCAGGAGGTCTCAGTGATCATGGACTTGACAGACCCGTGTCAGACTTGATGTACGTGAAATCCCCTTCTGCCATCCTCAGTGTATGGGGAGAGAAGGGTGGAGAGTTGGGTTGCTGTAGATACATGGTGCAGCATAAATACTGGCACTGGAATGGGAGAAATTGCCTGTGGAGGAGATTGCTGATGCTTATAGGTATCTGTTTCCGTGGGTCTGGAGTTTGGCATCTGTTTGCAGATAAGTCAGTTGTGCTGAATGCTTATCTGACATCCTGTTTTTTGATAGAATCGAGGGGAAGATGGAAGAGCACTCTGGCGTCTACGAATGTGTCTACAAAACAAGCCCCGTGATAAAAGGACAAGTGAATATTTCAGGTAACTTCATATGTTGGCTTCTGGGTCTGAGGAAGGGAGTGGGGAAGCTGTGATCCTCTGAACACTTTCTTTGGTATCTCCTCAGCTTCTTGAAAAATTGCTTCTAGCCCTTACTAATAAGGCTGCAGGACTCTACACGTGTGCTGCCCAACTTGCTCTGTGAGGCGGCTCCATTTTATCAGGCAGCTGAAGTGTCTGTAGGGTCAGCTCTTAGACCTTGCGTTAAATCAGCCTTCTGCTGTGGGCATGTTCCCACAAGAATAATGGGAGAGGGATAATACCTGGTGGACAAATCTGAGCCTTTCTCGAAGCAGCTTGACATGCTTTCCTCTCCGAAAATGCCAAACAATGGGCAAGTGAGGGGAATAGACCCACTAACATATTTCTTAAAGTGAAGTCAAGCTTTATGGGTAACTTCATCTGATTCTGGCTAGGTGGACTGCAGGGAGTACAGATCATCTATGTGTTTTCTGTAATGAGGTGTCTGATTTTCTTTTTCTCTTGCCATAGTTCCACCCCAAGTGACGGCATACAAGAAGTCTGAGCATGGGAATGAGGGGGACACAGGCGTGCTGACCTGCAAGAATCCCTCTTTCCCCCCTGTCAGCTCTTGGGTCTGGTACAAAAATGGTCAAGAGGTAAGTGCTGTGGTTTGATGCTCTTTCTTCCCTTCTGCCTACCCTACTTGCCAGTAAAGAGGCAGAGGACCTCGTCCCATCAGAATTAGCTATTTCTGAGCAGCCTCCTCAGGCTGGAGGATTTCTGTAGTGGTAGGACCATGCATGGTAAGTGAGCAGCTCCCCTCATGTTAGCACTGCCCTGAGAGCTGTCTCTCTTTCTCCCTCCCTCCAGCCCATCATCAACGGTTCTGGTCGATACATTATCAAGTCCAGTGGCAACAAGACAGAGTTACGCATTCTTAAACTGAATATTGAGGAGGATACAGGTGACTACCACTGCAATGCCACCAACTCTTATGGCTTTGGTGGTGCTACGGTAAACCTGCGTGTACGCAGCCGCCTGGCAGCACTCTGGCCCTTCCTGGGTATTGTGGCAGAAGTCCTCGTTCTTGTTACCATCATCTTCATCTATGAGAAGAGGAGGAAGCCAGATGAGGTTCTTGATGGTAAGAGGTGCCTGGGGTTAAATCTTTCTGGGGAGACCAAGTAACTTGTAGGGTGCAGGCAAAATGTTCTCATAGAGAACCGTGGAGTTCCCTTCGTCAGATGTGCATTAATTTGAGGGCTGCTTCTCAGGGCACTTCTTGTAAAACCACGGTAGTCTTTAGCAGGCTACTTTAGCCATGAAGTTGCAAGTAATTGCACTGTTTCTGACAGTCCTTCAGCAAGCTGTGCTTTAGATCTGGAGCAAGATAAGATTCAGTGCAGGTCAGCCTGACCCTTTGTCTCACCAGTTCCTCTGCACTTTGCTCAAGTGCCTCACGTGAGTGTCTGCAGGACTTGGTTTTCTTTGCCAGCTAACATTCTGGAGAAGCTGATTTCTGAACAAGTAGCAGAGCTTTTCTGGTGCTGCAAAATCGGGGGACTGTGTCAGCGGCTCCGTAAGATCAGGCTTAGCTTAATTCGGGTTCAGTTCATGGATCTGTTTTGGGTCCTCAGATCCACACATCCTGACTCTGGGAGACTTCCTCAAAGCCTAGCGCTATCTTTAATCTGTTCTGGAAATATCGGCTCCTCCCTTTCCTTATCGGTAAGAATCTGCATTGTGTTAGCCCAGCCGCCCCTCCCTTATCTGATCCAGTTAACAATGAAGTGTAAATGGTATCCTTCCTGCTTGCTGGGTCAGGCCCCTTAGCCCTCTGCTAGGGAACAGCATGTCGGGTGGGCTGAGTGGTGTGAGGCGCGGCAGAGGGACTAAAACTAAATATCCCTGCCCTGACTACGGGGCTTGGGGCATTCTACTCAAGGCAGTTTTACAAGCAGATGTTTTGCCCTCTGACACTCTTGGCTGGAAGGCAGATGTCTTAAGGATGATGTAGCTGCATCTTCCAGCAAAAAAACCCTATAGCTTGTGTGTTTTGAGTGATCTGGCTTCTGATGACACCAGGCTGGTCCAGATCATGTCGAGTGCTGACCTGTCGCAGATGCTTTGTCAGACAAAGACAGGGCATGTATACTGAAGCATCCTGATGCTCCTTGGCCAGAGCTCTTATGCTCATGTTCCCAGGTGCTTGTGGATGAGGATACAGCATCATACCTGTTTGACAAACATATGCAGCTTTACACTTTCCTGGTGTAAAGTGGTTATCTCTTCCCAAAAGTCTTTGTAGCTTTGCCTCTCCTGAGAGGTGGTAACAGTAAGGCATTGCTGAGCCAGCTCAGACAAATGCTGTTCCTCACGGTACGTGGTTGTGAATTGGCTGCTCCCTGTTGCCTGGGATGGGGAGAGTCTGGTTTGTGTATGGTGTGATATCCTTGCTGGTGTTATCTTTCCACTCTTGCCTTCTCTGCTGCTGGGTGCCATCTCAAATGGTAAGTAGAAGACAGTTCCAGCCATGTTTCTGCGTCTGTCCTATCACCAGCTATATGCAGGTCTTGGTGCCCGAGGCAGTCCCAGCGCTTAGAGCGTGGGCCTCACCGCTTGGTGCCATTTGAGGGGAGCCTGGACTGTGGAGGAAAGGATGGGGAGCCTTCTGTTGGAAGGTGGTAGATTGCAAGGAGCTGGTGAAAGGCCCCAGGGCTTGGCACGTGTTGGCAGAGATGTTTTCTTAGCTGTGCTGCTCAGTATAGCAAGAATGTGGTGCGCAGTGTGTTTATTCTCATTTCACGCAATGTGTCGGGAGGAAGAAGGGCATACTGCTGCTCATTCCTGAAACATCCCGTTTGGGTTCCCCTTCACTTGCTGTTGAAGTCTGTGCTCAGACCTGGGAGCCATCTGAATGAGCGGTGCTGCAGGGGTGAGCGCAGCAGGTAGATCAGTGGCAGCTCTGCTGTCTCGCTGGGTGAATCTGTGTATCTTTTTTCCAGTTTTAAGTGCTGGTGGTGGGAAGACTGGCCGGTGTGCTGAGGATACACAGGGTGCAAATGTTAAACGTGTTACCAGTCAGCAATGCTGCTTCAGAGACTGTCCGGATGCTTCCCTTTGTAATTCTACTTCTGTGGCCTCCTGGGGTAATCTCAGGTGTGCCTCAGGGTTAATGAGGTGCCAGACCTGACCTCTGCTGATTGGCGAGGGGGGGGGTGGCGGTGGTGACTTGGTTATCCTGGGAGCCAAGCCTACCCTGTGCCAACAGAAGCAACTGTGTAACAGGAGCTTAGGTCTAAGTTTGTGCCTTGCCTAAGCTTAGACAAGAAGCAGCTTTAAACTCGCGCAGGGGGGTGGTAGTGTTCTGGTAAGAAGTAACCCCCTGCTCTGCCAGGCCCTGGCGGAACAGGAGCCCTGTGGGTGAGATGACCTTTTGGGTCATCAGGATCCAGTGTATCCAGTAACCTGTCTGGAATGCAGTCCCCAGAGTTTTAAGAGGTGCCAGAGATTACTTCTCACATGCTCTTCCCTGACGCTGTTCTTTCTTTTTCTATGCTGTCCTGAATGCGAAGATGATGATGGAGGTTCTGCACCACTGTAAGTACCTTGCTTTTTCCTATTTAGCTGAATTTGTACCGGCAGATCACATCCATCTAGGGAATCTGCTCTGAATATAAAAGCTAGCTGGTGTGGGAATAACACACTAGCTTGCTGGGCAGGAGACTTCCCCCCCATGGTTCATTAACGTGGCCTGTGTATAAACCACGTGTAACTGGGGATGGCACCAGTGTCTCAAAAACTGACACTGCTCTGGTAACTAATCTCATCTTGCCTTATCTTGACCATCTATTTGGACCTGAATTACATTAGTGGGTAAGGCGGGGCTTTGTGCTTTTTCTTTCCTCACTGCCCCTTTTCTCCTTCCAGGAAAAGCAATGCCACAAACCACAAGGACAAGAATGTCCGCCAGAGGAATGCTAACTAAGAGCAGGGGCCAGGTGAGTGCTGTTCCCCAGGGCAGAGTTGCAGCTCAGAAGAGCTGCTGTGCCAGGCTCTTCACCTCCTCGCAGCGAAGGGCTCCTACAGCGGCCTGAGGTGCCTGTCTCTAGCTGGAGCTCTTCCTCAGCTGCTCAGAGGTCTGGCCCAGCTGCAGTATCTGCATCTGCAAAGGGTCTCTGGAAGAAGCAGAAGCATCCATGCAGGCAGAGGCTCTTCTGGCTCAACATCGTACTGCAGGATCTGGGGAGGTGGGGGGGAACATGCGTTGCTGTGAAGTTCAGGCGCAGACCATTAGTAGCCTGGTAGGAACCTGGCAAAGCTGCTGGGACTTGTGTGGGGAACAGCAGTGTGTCTGTCCGGACAGACATGGGGAGAGGGAGAAGAACGTGTTGGACTCTACTGCGGGGCTCTAAAGCATGGGGAAGTCAGGACTGCCTGATAACTCCCGCCCTGGAATCAAGCAGGAGATGAGTCCTAGCCCACAGCTTTACTGAAGGGGGCAGCCTTTGTCCTGTACTTTCTCCATCAACCCCCTCTAGCACAGTGCAGCCTTACTGGTTCAACCGGGTTATCTAACTGGCTTTTCTTTCTCTCCTGCCAGGTGACGTGTAGATGAAGAACTCGTCTGGACAATTTTGTTTTCTTCTAATTTTTTGGTAAAATAGCATCATGAAATATTCTAGTGCGTCCTTGCGATTCAGTTACTTCACTTTCTAAAGAAACTTAAGTTGTAGAATCTAAAATACACTTTTTTTAAAAAAAAAGAGTTGTGGGAGGGTTTTTCTACCTGCAAATGTAAATTCCTTGTTTCTGGTAGTCTAGGTCACTGGCTGTCTCTGTCCTAGGTTTCTTCATGTTGGTACAAAGGGGGTGGGTTGGGAGTACAACTTATTTCTTCCTTACCTCTGGGAAGAACAGGGTGTGTTGGGTAGGGCCATTCTGAAATGCCCTCCTTGCCCCACCTCAGTGTTTGAGGCCACTCAAGGAGCTGTGGATAACAGACCTGAACAAGCAGTGAAATGTGCGCAGTCCTTGTGTGCTGCTCCGCTGGACGTGGCTGGCATGGCCCCTGTGCCCAGCGGGTCTGTTGTCCTGCCCTGTTTGCCTGGGTCAGGGAGAAACTGCTTTGGTGACCGTCTGGAGATAACCCGATCTGACCGAAGGGTTTAGAAAGGTAGTTCTGTGTCTTTCCCAGTGCATCACCCGGAGCAAGGCTGCACCCTTCCCTAGCGTGGAAGCGGCATGTGCCCTTGCAAGCCACTCGGCCAGGGCCACCAGGCACATCTGCTGGTGCGGCTCCTGGGGAGGAGCGAGTGAAGGGCTCGTTCCTCGGCACGTGCCACACCACCCGGCCCCGCACGCAGTGCCATACCGTGTCGGGCAGATTCCCAGTCAGCTCCTCCGGAGCTGCTTTAGCTACGCTCTGGAGCAGACAACCAGGAGACAGTGTAGAGCTGGACACTGGACAAATATGATTGCTGTTAACTTATTTCGTGGGTTGTTGGTATCTCTTCTCAAGTTGCTGCAGTGGGGGATAGGGGCAGAGTGAACAGGGGCTGCGGTGCTGGTGGGGGGGGCAGTTTAACAGCGTGTGTTCTTGTGCTTGAGCCATCGTGATGTTTGTGCGACATAGGAGCCTGAGAGCAGACAAATGCTCAGTGGAGTCTAATACTTTTATTGCTGGGTAGCATTGATCTGTTAACACACTTCACAAATAAAGATGATTCCTCTCTCTTTTTTTTTTTTTCCATCTTTCTTTGGACTCTGGTCTCTCTTCCCTGCTGGCAGGCAACCCCCCCGGGTTGCCTGACCTGCTGACTCATTTCTGGTTCCCGTGGCCGTAGACGCTGTGTCTCACAGTTCGGTGCCAGCTCTGACTGCGCTTTAATCGCCAAGTATTTGCAGCTCGAGAGGTGTTCAAGCCTTTGCGAAGGGAGATGAGCGGTGCTCCCTGCTCTGCAGAGCCTGGAGGAGCGCTGGTCACCGGGGCACGCTTGCCTGTTTGGGGACAGGCGTCACCTCCCCCTGCTGCACAGTTCCTCTGTGTCTTGTGGCTCTGGGGTCAAGGATCAGCCCCAGCCTCCAGGAGCCCTTGCAGGACATGCTGCTTGTGTGGCTTGTGCTTCTCTAAGCAGTTATTTTTCTTTCTCCCTGCTCTTTCCTGGGGGGGGAGAGCGAAGGTGCAAGGCCTTTGCTGTCTTTGTGTGCAGCGTGGTGCCTGTGGAGAGGTCGGAGGA
>NW_009196468.1:0-927 GCF_000690835.1 Fulmarus glacialis | reverse complement strand
CAAGCCTTTGCGAAGGGAGATGAGCGGTGCTCCCTGCTCTGCAGAGCCTGGAGGAGCGCTGGTCACCGGGGCACGCTTGCCTGTTTGGGGACAGGCGTCACCTCCCCCTGCTGCACAGTTCCTCTGTGTCTTGTGGCTCTGGGGTCAAGGATCAGCCCCAGCCTCCAGGAGCCCTTGCAGGACATGCTGCTTGTGTGGCTTGTGCTTCTCTAAGCAGTTATTTTTCTTTCTCCCTGCTCTTTCCTGGGGGGGGAGAGCGAAGGTGCAAGGCCTTTGCTGTCTTTGTGTGCAGCGCGGTGCCTGTGGAGAGGTCGGAGGATGAGGCAGGGGGGTCCTTTTCCTGCTGCCAGCCCTGAGCTCAGCGTGCTTCTGCCAGCGCTCCTGCCCTTGGAGTGAGGCAGCGGCGGCCGTGGGCTGGAGAGGAGCCCCCGCGCGCTCCCAGAGGTGCCTCCGCCTGCCCTGGTCCCAGTGAGCGTGTGAGCTCTGGCCTTGCAGCCTCACTTTGTAGCCAAATGCTTCTCCCTGTCCAGGAAGGGGTAATTAGGGAGCGTGGCTCTGATTGCAGAGCCTAGGGAGCTGCTGGCTGTGGTTTAGTGGCAGGCAGGTCTGGCAGCGGTGCCTGGAGCTGCCTGGAGCTGCGGTGGCCGGGTGCCTCTTGACAGCGCTTCTGCTGCCTTGGTGTGTCATCAGCCGGGCCGGCCCCGGGGCTGACTGGGCAGCGTGGCTCTGCAGCACGTAAGTGGGTTATGCAAGCCTTTCACGGCCAGCCTGATGAAAAACCAATGCATGGCTTAATTTCCTTGATGAGGATTATGGGTCCTGCCTGACCCGGCTCTGGGGCCGCAGCACAAAGCACCGCTTGTGCCTTTTGTTTGGCAGGGCTGGTGCAGGGGGGAAAAACAGCCTGGGGAGCTGGGGAGGGGATGG
>NW_009196467.1:806-6731 GCF_000690835.1 Fulmarus glacialis | reverse complement strand
ATTTACCTAGCGTTGCACCGTTGAGTCGCACATCTGCTCCAATCAGGGAGAATACTCACAAAGTCCCCGATCAAAAGGTCAGTGCGCGCTGGAGTCCAGAGAGCAGTCTCCCCACCGAGAGCCGGCAAGTCAATCCGGGCAAGGCTTCACAGCAGTCCCACCTGGGTTGCCAAAAACTGTTGTCCAAAAAGCAGATTCATGCCCGGCGTGCAAGTAACCAATTCCACACGCTCAGGAGAGGTATTGTTTTATTCAGGCCTGGGTGCTCGACGGACTTGCCACAAATCAAGCGCACCTGGTCTAATCACCTTTCTGTTTATATCCATGCTTCTCATACATATTTTAAGTTTCTCTTTTACATATTCATTAACTTCCCGAGGACTAATTATAATATTACATCATCGTGGACACATGCACACTAAAGTCTTTAGGGTCTTCTTGAGGGTCTCAAGTGGTCTCTGGTGGTCAATAGGGTAGTGAGCTCTTAATGAACCTGTTCCTTTCTTTCCTTATAAGGTCGAGGTTTGTCTCTGAGCCCTGTCTGGACCACGTTTGTTTATGGTTCTCATTTTCAAGGTTAATCTTTACTAGAGTCTAACAATGCTTCCAGGATCATATTTTATACTAGTTACAATTCTACACACCTGCAAACACAATATCTGCTAGTTACCTAACTTCTAAGCAACAAGTCTTCATTGTTTAGAATTACAGAAGCGAGTAGTATGCATTGTTTAGAATTACAGAAGCAAGCAGTATGGAATAATAGGTACTGTGCCTACTGCATCAGTTTCTTATTCATTTCCCCTAGAAAGAGAGAGATCAAATCTGAAAAGCAGCACTGCTTCTTACCCACAGTTTGCATCTTGTGTAACTGTACAGCTGGAACAGCTGTTTCAGAAGGAAATCAAATGAGATAGTGTTAGCCGCATCATAATATAGTTGCCTCCTTAGGAGTCACAGTGTTTTAAACTTAATTAGGACTAGCTGAATTTACAGGCAGCAGGGGGGATGTTCAACAAGTGTTAGGGATGCTCTGCCTGTTGTATTTTTGAGCCTTAAAAAAAGGTAAGTGCCATCATTACCCTTTCAGTTCCGTTGGCTTTGTTATAACCCACTAGATCCTCTGCAAACCTGAAAGCAGACCAAGGATGTGAAATAATAAACCTGTGATACAAGAACAGTTATTGGGCAGAGAAGACAAAAAAGGGAACATATTTTATTGTACAAGAAAGTATGTTGCAGACTAAAATTTCAGCTAAATCCTTTTCAGATCTGTGTAAATCTGATGATCTCTTAGATTTCTGGGATTAGAAGTGGCAAATGTGAAGTTGCCCTCAAGTAAAAGCCCTATTGTGGAAAATACTATATTTAGTCATGAAACAGAATATGCTTTGTAAATTTACTGGGGGTCAAAGGTCATAATGAAATTAGTTTGTGAAGGTGGAAAAGAAAAGGAAGGAGGGAAGGAAGGACAGAGGGAAGGAGGGAAGAAAGGCAGGCAGGAAAGTGGGTGGGCAGTGGGCAAGGAGGAAAGAAGGGAGAGTGCAAAGGAAGGGAAGAAAGGAAGGAAGGAAAGATCGGGAAATACAGTCAACATCCAGAGAAGCTGCTCATTTCCATAAAAGCAGGAACGGTAGAAATACATACTTAAATTTACTGTCACAAAGTCACAGAATCACACTGTGACTCCTGAAGGCTGGTCTTACCAGTAAAGACCAAGGTGAAGAACACACTGAGTACCATGGCCTTTTCCACATCCTTTGTCACCAAATGGGCCCACATTTTCCCTATCCTCCCTTTTGGTGCCTATGTACTTGCAGAATATTTTCTTGTTGTGCTTCATTGTCCTGTTGTCGGATTCAACAAATGTCAGGAATCAAGGAGCTGTAAGCGGAGGTAGCAGGAGGCCATCAGGAGAGTGAATCAATTCATCCTTCTACAGCTTGTAAATAAGGAAAGAATAGGGGGGTTTGCAACAGCTGGTAAGGTCTAATGCAAACTTCAATTTCTCTGTCAGAAAGAGAGAATAAAAACAACGTTGATTGGTTTTTGACTACATTAGTCAGTCATGGAATAAGAAGAGATAGTACGTGATTCACCCCAACCAACCATGAGTGAGGACAGAACATAACACAGAAAAACACAAGACTGTTTTTAATTAGTTATCAAGCTATGTGTATTAAAGCTTCCTTGAAATTCTCCATTGAAATTTGCTTTTACCAGCATTGTCTCACAAATGGTTAATCAATGGTTGTTCTCACAAACAACTGACTTACCATAGTGTGAGGGAGATAGACTCTGTCAGTGAAAGCTTTTCATCCACTCTCATACCCTTGCACACACACGTACAGTTCTCTGAGACCCACCCCAATCACCACTCCAATGAGTAGAGCCAGGAGAAAATGCGACACTCCTCACTAGTCTCCGCATCAGGATCTTGAGCAGCAGCTCAGCTCCAACTCACCACAGTTCCACCTCAGGCACTGGCTCTCACCTCACCTCGTGTTTGATCACAGTCACATTGACATTGCTGAACTTGACATATTACTGGGAAGATAATTTTCCTAGCTTGCTGTTTTAACTACATTACTCTTCTATTAATATCTAATCTGCTGAATCTTTATATTCTATTAAATCAAAAAGCTGATTGTCATTTTCAAGGCCATTCGAAGCACATGTCCTGCTACTTACCATTTCTCATTCAGTACCAGGAGGTTAATTCAAGCCTCCAGTGCCAAACTCCATCTCACACTTCTTAGATTTTTCAAACATACTTTAATGAACGTAATACTAGTATTTTGACAGTATGTATACAGTTTTAATGAAGGTTAGCCTAGAACTTGTAAAACTAGGCCGATTCAAAATTGGTTTTATGTTTCTGTTTTCTCTGTATTTGACATTCAATTTCTGTCCTGCTTTTCTAAGAGAATTTTTGTTTAAGCAGATAAACTTAATGGGAGACAAAGATAGATGAGGATTTTAAGCAAAGAAGGTGCTTTTACTTATTACTGTGAGATTTTCATGAAAAAGTGAAACTGTTCTTCTAGGATTTTTTTTTTAATAGAAGACATGCTTTCATGCAGCCTCAATACAATTATTTTTTTGAAGAAAAAAGTCTCTGTGCCATCTTTCTATCTGATAGGTCTGTTCCTTTCTCAAAGCCAATAACGCACCTTAGCGCTCATAGAATATGTCTTTGTCACTTTGTAAAGTGGAAGACAAAAGTATTTATGCTTGCAAGATCTATTTCCACTAGGTAAAACTGACTATTCTAACCATGCCTACCAGAAGCAAAGGCATTCTGATCTCAAGACAGGTTTACCGTCGTGTAAATGCACCAGCTTCAGCAGAATTATTTGTGATTTATACAGATTCAAAACCAGCTCACATCTGTATATAAAAGTGTATTAAAAAGGATGAATGTTTCATGATTGTATAAAACTGTTAGGATTATACTTCTCATATCCCTTTCTTAACTGTGTTTAAAAGATGGGTCTGAAATAGCAAAAGCTTTTTATCTTGTTAACACAAATCTATACAAGCCTGATTTATATCAACATGACTATCAACAACTGCTTTTGAAATATACTATGTAGATATCTTTTTAACAGGTGTAGTTCAGAACCTATTGGAGTTAACATAAATTGCTGAAGACCTTTGAACATTTCAGTAAATGTTCTATTAATAATACAAGAAATGCTGAACACACTAGTTTGCTCGTGTGTAAGTAGCACTCAGCATGATTATGTATTGTAGAATCAAGTTCCATACTGGCAGGATATTTAAAAACACTCCTCATCCACCTTCTATAATATGGAGCAAAAGTAATCCCACTGGAACTAGTGGGATTACATGTGTTCTGAATGTTAGATACATATCCAAGTTTCTTAAATAACTGCTGAAAACATATTGAAGTCAATTGTTGTATTTGCAGCCCTCTTAAGAACAAATACGCTACCCAAGCTCTTACAATGAAATTTCTCAGACTAGGTAAACAAAAACCAAATAACATTTAATGGCAAAATATGAGCAAGTGCACTTCATTAAGCTCAATTTACGGAGTGCTTAAGGACATATATGTTGTCCTTGCTATAAACGAGGACTAGTCAGTCTTAGAAGTACACATGATTGTCTTAACAGTCTGAAGAAAGATTAATATTTCTTTGTCCATTACTAAGCAGACTTATGAGAAGCCTTCCTTTACCAGGGTTTTTTAAACTTGAGATTTAAGTTTAATTAGCCCCTTCAATACGGTTACAAAATACCATCACCGTTAAAAAAACATTCCGATCCAGTGTAGTTCCAGAGTCTGATAATTAATGAATTACCAAGAACATATCCAGTCACACTGACACAACAGTTTCTATTCTAACACTATTTCAAATCAAGAAAGTTACTGTACTCCCCATCTTAGAACTAAAATGCAAATGCAATACACAACACTAGTTCTGAATGAGCAAGCCTATGCTATTTAATAATTCAATAACTGCCTTAACATTGTGATCATTTGTGATTTCAGCCACACAGTATGCAGTTCCTTAAACACACATTAATATGCTTACTTACAAAATTACTTATCATGTGTATGTGTCTTTATACATATGCACACAATGTTTTGTATTTACATAAATTCAAACTGCATATTATGCTGTGACTTTCATTTCTTTGTGCAACCCAGTTTTCAGTGTTATTAGAACTGTGTCAGAGAAGACACTACTGTGCCAGTGTGGGCTCATATACTGTAAAATGATAAAACCTGGTTAAATTCTTATACTGCATAAAATGTTTTTATATATATATATATTTCTCTTTGACAGAGAAACTGTATGTTTAAAAAGGCAGTTTCACAGAAAAGTCCTAGCTTTTCATTCAATAACATCCTTTATATTCACTGTCTTCCTCTGTACGGGTGTTCTGACAAAACTCAATTTATTTGTGGAGAATTACAGGAAGATATTGCCTTCCATTTCAAGTTGAAATAACAAGCTCACATTTCAGATATAGTGCTAGCAAAGCTCTAAAGTAAGTTTAAATTCAACTAACTTCGTGAGCTGTTGGAATACAAACTTCCAATTCCGAAAGGGAGCATTTAAAAATATTTCAGTCTGTTTCAGTTTAGATCACTTCCAAGCATTCACGCCTTTGCTTCAGCAATTAAATATAAGTGTTTTCTTAAATTCTGTAACACCTACACATCTCAGAAGTCAGAGAATAAGACAGCACACTTGCAAGTCAGACCAACTCAACTAAAATGCGTAAAATGCAGTTTAGTTACTCTCACAGAGGTCATTGATTTGAAGATGTTTGCCAGTAAGAATACATTGAGAAATATGTAAAAGCCTGATTCTCAAAACTATTTTTTCTTCAAAACCTCTTCAGAAATTTAGGCACTGTTACTATCATTCCCTCTTGAGTCACTCTGTTCAAGCACCTTTCACCATGCCCAGAGAATCTCTTGTAGGCAGAATATATTCAACTTAAAAGCACAAAGCAATTATTTATTGTCTAACGTATCAAAGGCAGTTAGGATTAACAAGTTACTAGGTGAAGCACTAATATTCTTATCATTCCCAACATAAGACATACAAAGAGTCTTTGCTGGCCAGGTAATCATGAAGCAGGTAGTGAAGGGTCAGATTTTGCTGCTGCTGGGAACGTTCATGTTGTTTTATGTTGCTTCATGTTCATGCTTCATGTTGCTGTTGCCATCTTTAGACTCCTTCAGCACGTTATATCTCTTCACGTTATTGTTTTTCTTCCTGAATCCTTGAAGTTTACATTTTTATTTCACCTTATTTTATCTTTCATGGCTCTATGCTACAGGCTTTGTCAAAGCTCTCTCTTGCAATTTAGGATTTTTCTCAGGAATCTGAGCCAGGGTTACATATCTGGGCAGTTGATCATTGCTAGGCCTTGAATCACACT
>NW_009196467.1:0-791 GCF_000690835.1 Fulmarus glacialis | reverse complement strand
TAGGAGGAGAGAGTTGGAGGCCTCAGAGAGTGGGATGCAGCAACTAGGAAGACAGTGAGCTGAATGGGTACTTCTGAAAACCATAGGTGTAAATTTCTGAATATTTCTTTGCCTACATACTGTTAAGTGATGTAAGAAGCTCGGCCCACCTCCTCCTCCACCACCTCCAGGACCTCTCCTGCCTGGCCACTGGAGCCCAGCCTGGTGCCCTGGGGACCCAGGGCCTCTGCCCAGGCTGAGGGACATGGCTGGCACTTTCGTGTTTGCAGGTTCAACCAGTGATGAGGCTGTGCATGTATCCCAGACACACACACACACAGGGACACACACGGAGGACACCGACATGGCCAGTCACACAGGCTGCCACAGACAAGGCATTGCCTTCAACAGCACCTACATACAGGACTCACATAAAAGACAATCCACAGACAGCTAAGCCCCCACATCCTCTTCAGCGGGCAGAGGCAGAAGGTCAGTAGTGCAGGCACACACACCCCCCACTCTCCAGGTTCACAAGCACACACACATGTTTGCAGATCCCTTGATTACCCACGTGGCCCCTCTGCCCGCCCAGCACCCCCGCCTGGATCCTGGGCCCCCGTATCCGCCCCACAGGGTCCCTAACTTGCCAGCTGGCCCAGGTTGGTGCTCGCTGCAAACACGCAGCACTCACACACTAGTCCCTCCTGCACTCCACGTTCACAAGTCCCCCCGGGCGTACCAGCATGGACCCCCTGCCTGGGGAACCTGGCCTGGACCCTAGTCACTGGCCCCCCTAGTCACTGGCTAAA
>NW_009196466.1:0-1144 GCF_000690835.1 Fulmarus glacialis | reverse complement strand
CATTTTTGGGGAGGCGAGGGCAGGGGACAGCCTGCTGCCGGTGTATAGTCGATATGCTGCTACCCCCGGGTTAGTGGTAGCGTGACGAAGTTAAGCCCGACTATGAAAATAGCCCCGCGCTAACTTCGAAGCGCCTTTCCCAAACTTCGTGGCTTTCAGAAAGGGCCCCAGATACCATAAAACGGCCATTTGGAAACATTCCCTTAACGTCTCCATCCACAACACAGTCTCACCGTGTTCTCCCTCTGACCTGGCCTGTGGAGGTAGGGAAGGGTTTTTAATCCATGTCCTCTCAACTATTTGCATGCACTTCTCTGCTGGTTTTGGTTACGACCTTTGCAGAACATAATATGAACTGTCACTCGCTTTAAGAAGAAATTCCGAGGAAAAGACTTAGAAGGGAGAATATTCCTCTTCTCTGCGTTTTCTTCAGTTTAAGTTTTAAATCATGAAGATAAACCCATGAAGCAATCGAATAGATCTTTCTTTGCCTTTGGCTTCTAGTAATAATTTAAAACATTGCCAACAAATAGATGCTGCATAACATGTTTTTAATGTATTTAATTTGAAACATGTACATATCACTATATTGCATAAATGTCATTTATTTACACATGGAATTTCACATTTAAATGGCTACAGGAAATTGGAGAGTTTTTGTTTTCTGTTGCTGCTGTTTATTAATGCTTCAAGGTGTTGCTCTATATTTGTACACAGCTGCCATGGCATTAGAACTAGAATGTTCTGAAAATAGGAAAAAAAAAAAGTGTGGCTTTTTTTTTTTTCTAGACGAAAAGCAAAGCAATAGTTTTGGCGGGGGGGAGGGGCGGGGATCAGCTCGAGCTAAAAACACAACACAAAGCGCCGTGCTAACCTGGCACCTAATGGACCGCTCTGCAGGCAAGGCTGGGGCCGAGCAGCACGCGTCCCCGCTCGCTGTACGCGCTGCCACCAAAGATGCAGAGGCCTTAGGGATGCACCGCTCAGCTGCTGCCCGGGCGCACCTCCCGTGCCCACCTCCGCGCAGGGTCGGACCGCGTCTCTTTTGGCGTTCAGGGCAGGCCCAGTTCTGCTGGGAGACAATCACAGGTCAGAAGGGACTCTCGGGTTTGCCTCCTGCTCGCAAGGGGAAGCACAGGAGGGA
>NW_009196465.1:1991-2262 GCF_000690835.1 Fulmarus glacialis | reverse complement strand
GACAGGCCTTGGCGCGGCAGCGCGGTCCCCCCCGCTGAGGTTTAATCCGTCCTCTTTCCCCATCTCACGCTGGGAGGTGATAACCCGCTTTCGTATGGCCCAGCCGCCGAGGCATCGCCATCCCCTCTTTAAACTCAGCCTGTTGGTCGGATGCGTTCATCCTCCCTGGGTAGGATGGAGGGTCCCTGGGCACCCCACGGTTCCTCGGGCTCCATCAGCAAACGGCTTCAGCCGCGCTGCCGTGCCGTCTGCGTCTTTAACCATGAACCCC
>NW_009196465.1:859-1927 GCF_000690835.1 Fulmarus glacialis | reverse complement strand
GAAACCCTCCCGTGCCTTTTGGGGAGATCATTTCCAAAATACAGCCCGGCCCCCGGGGTCCCTGCGTGATATTTTGCCGGGTGAAAATGGGAATTGCAGAATAAATAGCTCTGTTTCGGGGCTCCCTGGGGATGTGTGTGCGTGGCGGGGGGGTGAAAGCTGTGCTGCTGGCAAGTGTTAAAGGAGAAGCTGCTGCTCGGCACAAAAGCCGGTCTTACGCAGCGCAGGTCTATTCAAGAGACATTTAATTCTCTTCTAAAGTCCAGGCGAACGGGGAGCTGCCATCTGGTGTCTGATGGCAGCAGGAAGAAAGGGCTCTTTGCAAAGCAGGGGCAAGTTGGGAGCTTGCTGGGCTTCAGATTGTCTTGAAATGGCTCCGTTATTAAGGCTGAGTGAGCTGGCTTTGTAAAGTGACCCGTGTGGGTTAATGCTGGCTTTGAGGAGGGGAAGGGTCCTGCCTGCGGCTGCCCGACCCGGCAGGCAGCGGAGCCCCGCAGAGCGATGCTGGGGCCGGGAGAAGAGCCGCAGCTGGGGAGGAGACCCAGGGGACAAACGGTGTTCACATCATCTGCCAAAAATCCCATGCCAGGGGATGGGACCCCGGCCGCAGGCTCTCACCCCGCTCTCCGGCTCTCCCTGTCTCGGCGCAGAGCTGGGTGCTCATTCTGGCATGCACCGAGTGTGTGCGGTCTCTGCTCTGCCTGCGTGAGGGCAGCTGAGCGCAGGTCTCAGCTCACAGCCTCCCCGGTATTTGGGGAATTATTTTTATCAAGTTGCAGAGGCTGTAACTTCTCCACCCACAAAGTGGCCGGGCAGTCGGGGTAGCACGGCTGTGCCTTGGCGAGGACGCAGCTTAAGCCCTGATGAAACGGGGAGCGTGTCCTCGCTGCCGGCGCAGGGAGCAGAGCAGATCCCCAGCGGGGACAAGCAAAGTCAGTGTGGGGGAGTTTCAGCTTCCCTAAGTCCCAGGGCTTATTTAAGCAAGGAGGTTTGTGCGTTTAAATGTTCGTGGGGCACTTTGGGAGGAGGGGTGGGTGTGGTACCTCCGGATTTAGGGTGGTTTGAGGG
>NW_009196465.1:0-312 GCF_000690835.1 Fulmarus glacialis | reverse complement strand
GCACTCGATGGGTCTGTGTCCCTCAGCCGGGGTGTTCGCGCTGTGGGAGAGACATGAGGGAACAAGACTGACCAGTTCCTCCGGAGGAAACAGGCCGTTCCCTTACGGCACAGGGAGTTTTCCTTGGCAGAAACAAAGCTTTGCCCATGATGCCTTTGCAGAGCCCTGCCGGGCTGGCTCAGCGCCCGCCGGGGCACTGCTCACCGGTGCAGAGGTGCTTTGCCGGGACGGACCCACGGGTGCATTGGAGGTGGGTGGCTGCGTGGTCTCCCCGGGGAGTGCCAGGACCCAGAGCTGCTGCAGCGGCCGCGG
>NW_009196464.1:37149-41994 GCF_000690835.1 Fulmarus glacialis | reverse complement strand
GGTGGAAGGGGCGGCGGGGGTGGAGGCATCTGAAACTCGGGTAGGTACCGGGAGAAAGCCGCTGTCTCGGCGTGCGTGTGGTGCGTTCTGTGTAGGGCTTCATCCCTCTGCCGCTGCTGGAGTCGCCGAGTATCTTGCAGGATTTGCCTCTTAATCTGCCTTTGCTCAACTGCATTGTCACACATTAGTCAGCATCAAGTGCCCGTCTAGGAAAATGGAGAGCCAGAATCCAGCTCTCGGGGTGTCTGACCCATCGTTTCAGCAGCAGCTTCCCAGATACGTGCCAAAAAAAACCAACAAAAAAACCAACCACCCACCACCAAGCAACACCCACCTTTTAAACTTCTTTTAAAACTTTTTTGCTCTTCTCTTGAGATGGGGAACGTTCTTCCCTACGTAACGATGCTGTTTTCTTGTCTGGCAATGTTGTACACACTGTCACAGCTATTTGCTATGCAATTCAATTCATAAAAGTCAGCAACCTGTTGAAGTGATTAGCTATATTTGTTTAAGAGACGCCCAGTACTGGAATTGCTGGGAGAGTGCATTACGGGTCAGTTACAATATTGACCAGGATCTGGGGGAAGCTTGTACAATCACATTAGCCTTTCCTATTTATGACTCCTAACCTAGTTAACCTAAATGCAGCTACTCTTAAGAGACACAGGTGGGAAGTAATTCTGTATAAACTGTATACTGCATAAAGTTTATGTGTGGCCAAGTTAAAGATGGAAAGATGAGGGAGTGGATCCTTGAGATGCAGATTACTTCAGCTGCTGGGCAAAAGTCCTGGCGCTGGCTGGAGCAGCAAATGTCCTGGCCCAGACATCGACATGTTCTTCAGGGAGTGCTCCAGCAAGGAGTGTAAGGTCACCAGCACTGGCTTGGTGCCTCGCTGCCCAGAGGATTTCCGTCTGTGCCTGGAGAATTTTCATCTGCATCTTCCAGGCGCTTCCCAGCCAGGTGGCACAATGTGAGGCCAAAGCACTTTTGGCACAGGTGTAAGAGGCAAAACATGCGGGGAATCTGTGTGACTCTTTGCCTTCACCAGAAAATAAGGCAAAGGTAAAAAGAATAGGTATTCATTATGGGAGAAAACAAAGTCTCCGTGATGGAGCGCAGCCCTCAGAACACAAACTGGACAATGAAAACAGCAGTGGGATTTTTCAAAGCATGAAAGTAGCTTAGCAACACATATTTATTTCCTGTTTTAGAAAAGGTGCTATGAAGGCCTGAATTCCTAGGAGATGAATCATATATAAAAGACACGCATTGTTTAGCTTTGAAATTGCATGCGGAAAACCAGTGAGATAATTCAGCGTATACTCTCGTCCATTCATAAAGACCTGGTGTGTGGATCACCTAGCATGCGTGCATCCAAACACAGTATGAAGTTGGAAAGTCCTTGCGAAAGAGCATTTAATGTCTTTCCCCTCACTTTTCCGTTAGTGGCACAATAAATAGCAGGTATAGATGCATCTTACAGGAAAGTAAATCCTGTCCGAGAGATTATATTAGTACCTGAGAAAACTGAAGTTAGACATTTCCTGTGTGTTCCTAGTTTAGTAAGTAATCACGTAATAACATACTTCCAGGAGTCCAAAATCTAAAGAAGATGGTTGTTACAATGTTGTTTCTGTTTGGGAAAGTGTAATTACGTTTCCATGAAATCAAAAGAAAATCAAACTTTTACTAAGAAAATTGCCAGTTTTTCTTTATGTGAATAGCTTTCCGCTTTCACGGTGACCTTCAATTTTAAAAACCAGCAACGCTGTTTCTCAAAAAATCAAGTCCGACTGGGCATAGTTTTACAGGTTGCATTGATGACATTTGTTGTTCAGCAATAAGCATGAGATCTTCAATGGTCTTGAGCAAGCTAAACACTATAGCTCTGTCCATAACCATACAAATATTGTTCCACCTGTGTTGAAAGATACTTATTGACGCTTAGCAATTTATATGAGGTCATCGACCCTTCAAACAGGTCTCTTGTTGAAAATTTTATTGCCATGTTACGTTGCTTGACTAAAAATAATTAACTTTCTGCAACATTATTTAATGACATTTCCAAACTACTGATAATGTGAAACAGAAATGTGAGACCTTAAAAAATTCTGTCTCCTGCTCACTGAGCTTTTTTTAAAAAAGAAAAGCAGTTTTTTAAAAATCCATGAAGGTATAAAAATGTCCTAGTTCTATTCCTCAGGGGTTTGTATGGTCCAGTAACTGCAGTATCCACACCGCCTCCTAATCTTTAATATATTTGTCCTCACAACACCTTTGTGAGAGAGTGAAAGGACTTTTTTTCTTTCAATAGGTGGATATCTGAGAGATGGAATAAATAGGAATGGATATGGCATGGGCATGGACTGCGTCTTGAGATGCTGCAGGCAGGATTAGTATAGATAAGCAGGAAAACGTTCTAGAAAACAGTTCTTGCGGCAAAACGCCTGGGCATGTAACTAGTTTTTCTCCCCATAGGCAATACTCAAAGCAACTCTCGGTAATTACTCATTGCTAAGTGGCTTGCTTTCTCTGTCATGGTGATTATGTAAAAAATGCATCTATCTACCCCTGCAGCTGTCTATACCTGGGTGAATCTGGGCACACCTTTAGTCCTCTCGCAATTTGCTGTCTGTGGCATCACGATGGGAAACTTCCCTGTGGCAAGCACTTGCTGGAGCTTCGCTGGAAGAACCAAATGCTGCTTATGGATAAATTATGAAGGAAGGAGGCACGGCCAGCAATAAGACTACACTCGGGAATTTTAGCAATTGATAAAGAATAAAAATGGTACCTTACAACTGAGTGAGGCTGTGGAATAATGCTTTTGAAGATCTCCCAGATGGCTCAGCCTCATCAGCTGTCTTGAAACACATGAGAAAATGGGATCTTTTCATGTTTCCCCATTCCTTATAGTTTTCTTTGATAAACCTGTACTTAAAATGAAAATAGCTATTTAGCTTGTCTTTTATATTTACCTCCTCACTTGCAGAATTAATAGCCTGCCCTTAAGCAACAAAGATTCATCCCTCCCCAACACCTTCGGTCTCCCCGTGCCTGGCGGAAGGTGGGAGATGGTCCAGCCCTGGGCAGAGCCGCAAGCGAGGGCTCGGGAAAGAGGACTGACTGTTTCTCTTATGTCTTCCCTTGCAGGGCCCACGCCAGCCGTGTGTGTCGGTGGCTCTGTAACCAGCAGGAAAGCTCAGTAGCCATTTAGAAAATCAATTCCCAGGGCTTCTGGCTTGCTCAGTTCTCTGCAAGTTAATGTGCACACAATTTCACAGCTGATTTCAACCCAAGCCACTAATGATGGTAATAAATGTCTTCCAACTGTATTAAGT
Source organism: Fulmarus glacialis (assembly GCF_000690835.1). Classification (NCBI taxonomy): domain Eukaryota; kingdom Metazoa; phylum Chordata; class Aves; order Procellariiformes; family Procellariidae; genus Fulmarus; species Fulmarus glacialis. Next base: position 38,650 of record NW_009196464.1, on the reverse strand, counting down.
CGGATGTAATTGGGTATTTCGAAGAAACAAGATGAACGGGACAGATTAGATCTATGAAAATATGAGATTAAATTCCACTTTCGCTTGTAGCAGCCCTATTTGAGCATCAGAATTGGTGTCTGTGTACTACTGATTTACATATATCTGTATTTACCAATAAATCAAATATCTGTTCTTGTATATAATAGACCTTGTTATCTTTAAAAGCAGAGTTTGCCTTGTTCTGGAAGGAAATGGGAATTCATGGCTCAGTTCGCACATGTCCCAGAGGCACATGTCCCTTTGCCTGGGAGGCGTTCCTCGCTCCGGCCACTTCCCGCTCTGCCTCTGCTCATCACCTGGAGAGCACTTGCAAAGTTAAATTTGCTCTTTTTGGCTGAGTTTAAGGGGAAGGAAATCCAACCGCAGGCTTTGCACATGTTCACAGGAGATGGACAGCATTGCTCTGCCTGTAAAGCACGCTCTGAATGAAGGAGAAGGCATCATATGTGTGTTGGGGTGGGTATTAAAACTGACTTTTGGGTATTCTGGAGATACTCTGTGCCTCCTTACCCTGCCTGCCTATGCCAGGAGCCCCTTCCCAGTGACTAGGCACTATCTACAGAGTAAGAGCTGCAGAGACCCCAAAGCATGCATGTCTCCCAAGGAATAAAACATTACTGACATGAGAAACGGAAACAAGAGCAAATGCGCGTTAACTTCAGGCCTGGCGGGATTTTGCCTGAACATTACAGAGACAGAAGTCGCTGAAGTACAAGCATGAAACATTTATAATATGTTAGTGGAAGTATTTCTCCACACCAGCCGAGTCAGGTGATGGGATTGCATTTTGAAGGGGATGGCTAATTTAACAGACTTCAAAAATATTGATAGCTGTGCAAACGGAGACAAGGACATACTCTGAAATCCCACTCAGGTGTCAGGAAAGCCTTGCATAGTGCCTAATGCCTACGTACGTTGTGAGAGAGTCACGTCTCAGACTCACGGAGCCATCCAGGCTGGAAAGCAGCCCTGGAGGCTGCCTGGCCCAGCCTCCTGCCCAAAGCAGGGCCACTGAAGCATGGAGCTGTAGGTAGGAATGAAGATTGGTAGACCAATACCTTATTCCACTGAGGGTCCTAGAAGAATTAATAAAAATGGCAATTACAGCATGATAATAAATTATATTACGTATTAGAATAATTTAAATTATTCTAAATAAATGAATGTTGGGAATTACTGGGCTTTATTAGGCTGAAAAATAAATGGAGCAGTAAGCCTAGCTGTTGCTTGAACAGGGATGCTATACAGCAGGGTTGCAGATATCATATCCTCCACACCAGCATCCTGCCCAGGTCTGAGTCTCCACTGCCTCTGAAAAAAAACATGAAAGATGAAAACGCCCAAGCAAATGCCCCATGTAACTGCTGCAGCAGTCTGCATGACAGTGAGTCGGAGCAATTGCTTTCGGATGAACTGGCTGTCTCATCTAAAGGTAAGTCATAGCGTCATCAAACTTCTT
>NW_009196464.1:27842-37126 GCF_000690835.1 Fulmarus glacialis | reverse complement strand
AGTGTCACAGAAGAAAGTGAGGCTTCTGCAATGGAGTCTGGACCATCCCCCGTCAAATCCATTTTAGCATCCCAAGTGAGAAGGAGTTACCATCACCTACGTTTTCCTTCAAACAAGGACACAGGCTGAGGACTCCAGGTAGAGCTCGGCAAAAAATCTGAATGCCTCTGAAGGAAACTTGTCCCAGGGAGTCTGGCAGCCAATCAATATCATATTCTGGATATCTGCCCAGCCCCTTGTAAGTTTTTATTGATTCAAATGTATTGAACTGGTAGAAAGAAAAGCTAGAAATTGTACAACTATCTGTTTTTTTTCCACCTTGCTTCATTTTGACCACTGATTTGATATGGCATATGCACAGATTTGTATTACTGAAGTCCAAGAGGGCATCGATTCGTTTGTGCCCAGGATACGAATCCTGCAAGGTCCTATGCTGAATGCAGACTAGGTAAAATTTTTGCAGTGCAAGAAAAAAAACAACTGTAAGGCTGATCGCTTAAAAGATTGAATGTTTTGTTCCTCTTCCTTCAGCACGAGCTGCTCCAGCCAAGAATATTAACCCGAGTAACAAAAGGGATGGCCAAAGGGGAAGTGCAAGATGAGGCTTAACATCCTCCAGGCCCGAACCTAAAGTACTTTCTGCAGCTGAAGCTGCTATTGTTGCTGAAGAGCCTGTTGTCAGTTCAGGGACAGAGGAGCAAGCCTGCCTATATTGCTTGAAATTCAAGGCGAGTAAATTACTGGCGTTACAGTGTGAAAAGAGTGTCTTGTCATCCGGGAAGATCCAGAAGATCCGGGAAGATCTCATACGCATCTTTATGAAGGTCCATATTTTTCTAGATGTTAAGGATTCACTCCTTAAGAGCGAGTGTCCTTTGAAAGCCTTGAAAATGTCCGAAGACCACCCCGTCAGGCCATTAGACAGCTGTGCTGTCCGGAGGAGTGGGAAGGAGCGGAGCGGCCAGCCTCACTGGCTTGCGGTGCCTGGGACAGCTGAGCCCCGGGAGACTGCAGAGCAGAGAAAGTGTCTCAGCTTGCACACTCCTCCATCCCCATGGGACAAGTACATCTTTCCATTTCCCATGGGTAAACTCAGAGCCTTTGCTCAGGCCCAGCTACAGCTTCATCAGTGTCAGACGAAGTACCAAGCCAGCGACTGGCCAAAGACCTGCCCGGTGTAATTGCCCTGGTGTCGGACCGCACAGGTGTTTGTCCCGGGATGTGCCGATGGCGGGCAGGCAGGGACCCGCTGACACCCTGGCTGAGATGCTGAGCATTTCTGGGGCTGCTCACGGACCTGCTAAAATGGAAAAAATGGTGAAAAATCATAGCTGGCCATCTGGTCAGAAAAGCACAGTGGTTACCAGGCACGAATAGGCAACCTAACGCATGCACTTTTTTTTTCTACTCCCGCCCATGCACCAAAGAAGCGATTTAAAGCTCAGAGAACGTTTCCCACGAAGGCAGAGGGCGGTGGGTTAGTGGCTTCCTTCCTTGCCGGGCCACGGGCTGCGGGGTTCCCTCAGCCGTGCCGTGGCAGGGGGTGATGAAGGAAGGAAGCGAATAACACACGGCCGTCCTGCACACCCCGGGGGGATGCGGAGGAAGAGTCAGTGGCTGTGAGCTGTGAATATCCGGGTTGGAGAATAAAAGCCAGGTGATACCAATCTCCAGATGGGGCCCGAACTCCCCCCCAGCACCGCTGCCGCATCTGTGAGAACCGCTCAGGAGCTGAGACCCTCCTGCGCCTGCCGTCCTGCCGTCCTGCCATCCTGCCGTCCTGCTATCCTGCCTCTGACCCGAGCCATGAGGCCAGGACGTTCAGGCCAGGGAAAACGGCATGGCGAGTCCAGCCCAGGCTTCAGCAGACCCCTGGAGGCAGCGGGGTGGTTGCTTCGTTCGGTGTTGTGATGGGAAAAACCCGAGCAGGAGATAGAGGGAGAAACTTCAAAATTAAGTTAATTAGCCAAAAGATGCTCTCCCCCCCAAAAAAAACCCCTCAAGACAATAGTTGTATCCACACTGTTTTTCACTCTATCTATGGTTATATACCTATCATCTATCTTAAAAACAAGTAGTGTTGCCAGGTCAATGTATCATTTATTATCTTCTATACATAACCTTGCTTCTATGTCCAGCCTTACTATTAAATGAGCAGGGAAGAAATAGTCACTGGTTTTGGTGGGAAGTGTATATATTCCCAATATTACAGTTTGTCTTATATTTTAAATAATACAGAGAATAGGAAAAATACAGTGCCCACAAAAATTGCAGTGAAAATTACAACCTGAGTATTATTCCAGTATCTAATTACAATGAAATCTGAAGGAAAAGAGATAACATCTAGGTCAGGTGAATTCATCAATAAAACTCTCATTCATTCTTGTGGCATATCTTTCCCAAAAAATACACCAGATTTACTAGAGGATTAAAAGCAAGGCTAAGAAAGAAAAAAAGTGGGTAAAAGTGTCAGTAAATGGATGAAAAAAGGAAAGATAGTAAGGTCTTGTGCTTAAACAGAGCCTTCCACCAGGCCACAGTTTGGTGTGAGAGAGACTGAGAATATTTTTTTTTGTTATTCATGTGGCTCATGGTTCAAAGATGAAACGCTGGAAACATCTGTGCTCTGCTCTGCCCTATTTAAATCACGTCAGGACAAATCCAGCCCTGTGGGTGTAACTCCGTTCAAGCCAGTGGAGTTGCACCTGCTTACACTAAGGCGAAATTTGGCTCAGTTTGGATCCAAATTAACTCAACATTTGGAAAAAAAATGAGAAGCTTGGCATATTCCAGCATTTCATCTGGAATCCCATAACGCCTGAGATTAGTTTATCTAATAGATTTACAGCTTGAAAAATATTTTTTTCTGCTATCAACTCAGTCCAAAAACCTCCCTCTCCCTGCTCCCTTCATCCATCCTCCCTCCTCTCCCTGGGCAGGAGGATCGGTCCTGCCTTGGCCCATGTTGGCCTGCTGCGGCCGGCGGGGAGCACAGCTAACAACAGCACATCCTTTTTGATCTCCAAAGTGCTCCACAGGAGACAGATAGATTGTTCCTGTTGGTAAGGCTGGCCCTGCTGCACGCATCTGCCAGCTTCTCCTCAGACCATGAGGATGTGAGTGTCTGAGGATGAGGGACGCTTCCTGCACCGGCACTGCCAAGGACCGGGCCGGCAACGTCTGGCATCACCGGGAAGGAGGAAGTCTGGTTTCCTCCCTTAATTACTAAAGAGCCGGTACAGAGGTTTGTGTGAGGAGAAGAGTAATCTCTCAATTTCTTTTTTATTATTTTTGCAGCTTTTTACATCTACCACGTTTCTTTAGGAGACATAAGGGACAAGTAGTTAAGCCTGGAAACTGGGTATGTCAAATGGGTATGTCTCAAAGAAATGAAAGCACAAGGAAATGTAGAAGATCCTCCACACCTAACCCACCCGTTCAGAAAAAGCCTGAGTAAATAGATAGCCTGTGCAATTTGTTGGGAAAGTCAACAAACTCGGGCTCTCTCACACAAAGGGGGAAGTGAATTCCTGAATCAAGGATTCTCTCCTGAGAAGACCCTGCCCACAACCCTGGGAAGTACAGAGTTACAGGCTGCTAATGCAATTTCTCGCTTAGCCCTCCAGAAAGAGTAGTCCAAGAAAGCACCCTGGAGCCAACGAGAATCTGTCTCAACAGAGCAGAGTCACTTGCGTTGCACTTGGAAATGAGCTGCAAGACAGATTAGTCTTTGCATTACACGTTTGCTGTGTTTGAACATTGTTATATGCGTATAGATATGCATATGATACCCCAGCCTTTCAGGGACAACCAGGTGAGCACACTGTCATGATCCAGGAAGGGCTGTAAAACCACCAGTAACATTTGCAGAATTGGTAAGTGGTGGGAAATGCTGCCCGGAGAAGAGGAAAAACACATATGGCTCAGCTGGGAGGATAGTGGTCTTTGGGATTAAGTACTTGCAGAATCACAGAGTGACTGAGGTTGGAAGGGACCTCGGGATGTCACCTGGTCCAACTCCTCTGCTCAAGCAGGGCCACCCCTAGAGCAGGCTGCCCAGGACCATGCCCAGGCAGCTTTTGATATCTCCAAGATGGGAGACTCCACAAACTTTCTGGGCAACATGTGCCAATGCTTAGTCAATACTGCCCTGGTAGAACCTCACAGCCCAGCATCTCTCCATCTTTCAATCACAGGATTGCCGTTTCAGCCCCATCTCAGCCTAACAAGGGAACTGAGCTGCTGCCCTGCTTGTGTGGGATAGCAGGTGGGTCACCTGAAGGGTCAGCAAGGTGCTGATGCCACCACAGGGCACATTGTCCCATTGCTTCCCTTTTCAGCTTCATATTCACATGAATATGCAGGTTATATCCACCCAGAACACAGCACAAACTGCACAACTGAAAAATTAATAATCCAGATTTTCTCCAAGTGGGCAGAAAGAAGAAATTTGAATGGAGCTTTAACTGGCTTTCATTAATATATATGCTCCTGTCACCTCAGGCTTCAGAGCAGCATCTCCTGGTAGATGTTTGAGAATCAGCATTCCCACCACACCTTCATCTCTTACGGGAGGGAAAACAAGTGCATGCTACAGCAACACTCCTCATCTACCACAAATCTCCAGCCAAATACCAGTTGGTCAAATGATCTACCTTGTCTTAGCTTGTATGCTACTTTTGTCACGATATGTTTTTTACAAAGACTGTTTTATTAAGTCTTTTTTGTCGAGCTGAAGACAGAGGCTTGTTGATAATATTGTCTGTGTCAGGATAAGACTGCACACATTATTTGTAAAACGGTGAGGCTTGGCTTTTCTGAAGGAAACTGTCAACAGTTGCCATGAAAGCTGTTTGAAAGAAATCGCTATTTGCCTGTAACAATTCATCGGCAATGAAGAACCTACTTTCAAACCACAAATAGCAATCAGCTTACCTTCCAGTTCCTTCTTGAGTTTTCTTATTTAAAGCACACTGGATTATTTCGTAGCAGCATGCAAATAACAGAGCTTGGCTCAACAACGAGCTAAAGGAGAGCACAAGGAAACAGAGAACTGCACCACCCAGGCAAGGGCAGCAAGAACCAAGAAACCTTTTATTAAAGCAGATGTAAATTCCTGTTTGGTGAAAATCAGTGGGAATTTTGCCACTCACTTCATACTGCTACAGTCTGATCCATAAGAGTTTGAATCTAAACACAAAAAATATAGCACTGACACTTTTGACACTGAGGAGAACGAGATAAATTAGTTGGTCAACAGAAATGAGATACTACATCTTTTTTGGCGCTGTTTGGGACCCTTTGGAGGTGAGAACTTTTATAAGTATACCTACTGTTATATTTTACTTTATGCAGGAGACAAGCTAGTTTTTCATTTCTGCTTCAAATGTTCAGAAGTGATTTTTACACTCAGTAAGTCTGCATTACGAAGGGATGAAAAGTAAAGTCTGTTGTGGTGTGCCTTAGAAGATTAGCAAGGATCAGCAAAAAAATTTTAAAGAACATAATCAGATTGTTAATTCTATGATAATTCATAACTGGGAGCTAACTCCTGCCATCAAGCAATCAAGAAGTACCTCATTGTCAATGATTGTAGTATCTCTGATTTTTCTCCCTATCACATGGACTGCTGACGAGATCCAGCCAGCATAACTCGTAACAGTGATGACTTGTGTATCGCTTCTTTACTGATACGTAAAATCTAGAGAAGAATTTGTTCATCTTGGCTTCTGATGATACTTGTGTCGATCATGTTTAGGTTTTTTTTACTATTTCACCAAATTGTGAAATAGAGCCACCAATTTTCTCCTGTCATTGAAGTCCAGGTTCCACTGAAACCACCTATTTCCAAGTCTGGAATTTACCCAGAAAGCAGGACTATTTTTGTCTTTCCTGCAGATGTCTGTGGGACAAGCCTGTCAATCCGTACAATTGCTTGCGATTCCATGTGCTTGTAAAAATGAGCACTTCTCATAGCTGCCTGTGGTAGTCACTTGCTTTGTTTTGACTTGCTCTATTATTTATTTGCTTTTGTTTCCCAGTCAGAGAAAAATAAAATTGCTGATAAACAATACTACTGTGTGATAGAAAGTATTTGGAATTGTGAATGAAAGAAGCTGGCAGGGAAGGGGAAATAACAGAGGGTAATTTTATCATATCTCTTTGACCTGAAGAAATAATAAATGTGAAGTCTGTGTGAACATGGGTGATGTTTTTATATACGTATTATATTTTAGATTGGTTTGGGAGAGAAACACATAAAATTGATTGACTGGTGATGTGGCAGTAATTATGCAAATAGAGCAACTTGACCATAAAACACTTTAAAGGGGAGCAGGTAGCTCAGCAACAAGTAAGCATAAAAAAAGTGATTATTGTATCTGTCCTAATGCCCTGACATCTCTCCTGCCAAAGCATGAAAGGAATGGATGTTGTGTAACAAAAATAAAACTTTATAAAATGTCAGATGAAGGTCATAAATAACTTGTCCTTATAAAAAGCATGTCTTTAATTGTCGAGTGTGTCTTTCTTACAATTTTGTTCAGTCTTGGGCAAAGTTCAGTTTTATGAGACCAACCTTGTGCAGCAAACACACCTTTGCTCTGCTGCTTTACTGCAGTGTTAATGGTTCGTTTGCCTTTGGGGGTAGGGGAAGGTAAGCACTGCTGTTTTAGCCTTTACCTTATGCTGCTCAAATGAGAACCACGAGGTAATATTAGTTCATTGAATCATTCCATAAATTATTCTCGGTTGCTGTGATAGCAAGTAACAGCAGAGTGTCCCCCCACTGCCCACTCCACGGTCCCTGCATTTTTGCAGCTGCATGAATCATAAGTGATGCAAAATGGTGGATGCTTGAGAAGGGGAAAAGAAAAGGAATGATGCACATTTTCACCCTGATCCCAAATGAAACCTAAATAAAAGTACTGTCTGATGATTTTTTTCTTTCTTGCCACTCGCTTTCTTGTGTCCAAGATGTTTTGACCCTACCCCAGGCCATATATGTCTCTATATGTCATCATGACCCCAAACAAACTCAACCCCGGTCTGCAGTGCATGCACCAAATCCCCGCAGCCCTTCCAGCCTTCCTCAGCATCAGCCATGTGCTAGTGGCATTCCCCTTGGGGAGGAAGGTTTAGCTAGCAGCCACCTCTCCAGCAAGTCCCTGGCTGATCCATACTGATACTTGCAGTCAAAAGGTTACTCCATTTCTATGGGCTTACTATATTTGTATTTGCCCCAGTCCTACAGGTCAGGCAGCCGGTCAGAGCCTGAGGCATCTCTACCCTTCAGCAAAGAGCCTGGACCATCTTTAAGTGGAAACCAGGGGGCAGGGGTGGAAGAATGCTTATCTGAGCACAGATTTGGCCTTGATTTAGCCTAGATTTGGGATGCGGGTGAAGAACTCTCCAATATCTGGGAAATCAGAGATGTTTTGTCTGGAGGCAGCCATGGCATTAATTTTAGCAAAGCAGAAATTGCCCTCAAGGACAGACTGGTGAGCAGTAAGCCAAGAAGGAGACCTACAAGCATGTAACACAGCAGAGAGGGTGGAGAGCATTTCCCAACACACACTTCTGCTTAACCAGAGCTATCAGGAGATAGCTGAGGATCCTGGAGAGATCCTCTTTTTTCAGCTGGCACTTTGTCCAGGCAGAGTTTGAACTTCTCCCACACCAGCTATGGCATGCCCTTGGCCTACTGCTCTCCTCAGCAGCGAGTCCAGTGCCTTTGGGCAGGTTCAGTGTGTAGAACAGTCTCATTGTGCCTGTGCACTTGGCCTGATGCTTTTGGATGTCCCTGAGAGACCTGCTGTGCACAAACAGGCCAGTTCTGCAGCACAGGCTTCCTTCTGGACAAAACCACTTCTCTCCATTTTCTATCAGCTAACTCTCTCTAGCTGAACGTGGCCTTTGTGTGTACCCCTCGGGAGGATGACATAACACTGCATAAAGGCAACCAAATACCAACAAGCAGTGTCAACATGATGTGGACAGCACACTGTTGGGGGATCCAGGTTTTGAGATATTAGAGACAGTCATTTATCAGAAGTGGCTTGACAGGGATCAGCTGTCCACAGTATCTTCAAAAGATGACCTAGGGACCATCAAATGAAGCTAATAGGAACTGGGTTCAAGCCAAAGGGGGTGGTTCTTCTTGCAGCAGGTGCTAGATTTGTGCCGTTTCTTGTCAAAGGACCTTGTGGATGCACACGGTTTACATGGGCTCAGGGGGAACAGGACAAGCCCTGGACAAGAAATCCATTGCAAGCTACTACATAAATAAACTGCAGTGGCTAGGAAAGTCCAAAACATTCTGAGCTGAAAATGGTCAGAGTGTGCAAGGGAATTAAAGGAAAACATTATACATACTTGCCCTGTTCTCACGCTCCCCAAGCATGTAGCCAGTTTTTTGTAACCAGTTTGAGAGACAGAGTATTGGGCTAGAAGGATCCTTGGTTTGAATCATGGATGTTTTCCAACATTTAGACAGTCTGAACAGTTTCCCTGTCTATAGTTTTCCAAAATTAAGTAAAAAAAAAAAAAAAAAAAGAGGGATTAAATCTTGAACCTTTTACTCTCTGGAGCCGAAAGCCTCTCCCACCCCCATTATTTCACAACTAGTTATGGAGACTAGCTGAAACTGAGACTGAAAAGGTGAAGGTGAGGAACCTCAGCTGCTCGCAGCAGTTATAAGGCAAGACCATAATCATGCTAGAAATGGTCATGATCATATAGTCCAATAGTCAACATGAAATCAACAGATGTTGATTTCTCCCATGTGTAGAAACAGTGATTTCCATACTGTATGACAAGATCAATAGGTCATCAAGCAGCAAACACCATGTCATGACACGTGAAGGTCTATCTGCTCTGGGAAACCGGGAGCTCCTGCCCTGTACAGCTTTCATGGCGACTATGCACATTTTTTTTTTTTTTTTGTTCTTATTTGGTTATTGTGCAGCCATGAAGGCATGAAGTCTCACAGACCGATAGACAGCCACAATGGTAACAACTTCCACGGCTCTAGTAAAGACAGTAGCTTAGTGTTACCAGGTGAGATGAACAGGACTTGGTAAGGCCATGCTTTTTAGCCCTAGTATTGTCATCTGCATTTAGTCCAGTGTCCAGCTGGACTAACACAGAATTAGCTAGAGGTAGGAAAGATGTATTTATTCTCTAACACCAACAGTCGGTATACCCAGGAGATAGTCCTTCAACACAGGACACATCAGACACCAAAGAAAAGGCAACATTTCAGCCCATGTCCTGCAGCTAGTCCA
>NW_009196464.1:0-27811 GCF_000690835.1 Fulmarus glacialis | reverse complement strand
TTCCTGCTGGGCTCATTTAGCACTTAAAGGTAACTAGTAGGCAAGTGAGAAAAAAAATGTCCATCTCTGATTTAAAAGCAGTGCTTGAACCTGGCACAGCAGAAACAATAGGCTGTTTCCCAAGTGGAGATCAGGTATGTTTATTTTACTGAAATATATGGGTTTGTGACAATCAAAAGCAGATGTTCATTAACAGGCAGAGACGTAGGTAGGTTTCCAAGGCATAAAGCATGAGAAGGGCAAAGAGGCAAAACATTTAATCTCCTGCCTTGCACCTGAATCTGCCCAGCCCCTTAAATCGGTTTTCACCAATGCTTTTTCATTTTTATGTTTTTAAGTAACAGCTATGGGGATGCTGCTCCTGCTAGCCTTGCAGAACAAGTACTTTGGAGATAATTTTGATTCCTATTTCAGGATATTTCCCCTTTGTTTGCCTTTAACTTGACCTGGGATCCGGAACTAGATTTGAAATCTGATGTCTGAAGATGTGCAGAGCTGAGAGACTTCTTTTATAACCATTGCATCCTTCAGTCTGGAGCTGAGCTCTTTGAGAGCCTGCAAGTGCTCAGATCCCATGTTCGGTACAGAGGGATCCCTGTGGACGTGTTACTCCTTATATGGCTCTTACGTGTCTCCTAAAAGTTCGAAACTCCCTTGCTGGAGGTGAGTGATGTTGCACCAGACCAGGGCAACCTTATTTCAAGCAGGAACTGTCAGCAGAATCAGTGCAAGGTCAGACGCTCCGGTTGTTCCTTTCAGGAAACTACTCCTCCTACAGACACCCTTACACTAAACAAACCCCCTTAAATACATGTGCTGCAGCATTCCTCCATTCGCTGGCGTCATGAAGACTGGCAAAAAATGCCATGGCAGCAAATGTTAGCAGACTGCCAGACCAAATCAAGCCCCATTTTCCCTTGTACAAGGACAACTCCAAGATATCTGAGCAGTTGGCTGAGTTTCTCTTTCCAAACAGTGCAGCAGTGTATCAGCAAAAGAAAGTCTTGGGAGTGTTTCTGCCAGGGAAATTGAGCGATGGGACCTGTAACTGGATTCAACACACCGGCAAAAGAATTATTTTTATCAGCTGACCCTGAGCACGCCTATAAGATCATGGTTTTAAATTTTTGTCTACAAGCGCGTCTGAACTGCAGTTCCAAACCAAACTGAGGTCTACATGTTGCAGATCAGTCATTTGAGTGCTTTAAAAATGAAAAACAGACAAAAGAAACAGGGTGGATTTTGACTCGTGAAAATTCCCCAAACGGCACTCTGCATTCACTTTCCTTCATCAAAAAGCCCGAGACACCTCTGTCCACCCACCCACGTGGTTCACGCTCCCAGCACACGTGTGCTTTCAGACCAAGATGCTTGGTTGTCCACTAGACTGTGTGGCCTATGAGTTATCCGCTGTGGAAATGCTCATGAACCCAGCTTGCAAAACAGCTCTGAAGGGGAGGGGACACAGCTCCTTCAGGGACAATGGTCACAGTAGCAGAATCCCTGTCCTAACTCCTGCAAAAACCTTCCAGCTATGCAATTATACAACATATGATACCTCTGACATAAAAGGTAGTAATATTGGCTATCTGAAGTGGTAATGACTAATTAGAGGTCCAAGGGTGAGTTCTGGTTCTCATCAGCAGAGGTTCCTGGGTCCCTGCTACCCTGAGAGGGAGGTGGCAGAAAGAAGCTTGAGGACAGCCCAGAGAAGGACTCCAGGGACTCCAGTGGGCCAAGGAGCTCCTTGATGTCCCCTTACACATGATGCAGAGAAGTGTTTTGGCAAGGTCAGGGAGCAATGGGCATGTAGGTTGTTTGCCCACACCTGGCACAGACCTTGAGGCCACATGAATGGTAAGTAGGTCTATCATCCACATCCACAAGGGATGCAGGAGCTGGAGTCTGAGCCGTGGAGAGGTCTCTGCATCCCCAGCTCTGCTCTGCTTCCATTGCCTAATCCCTGCGCTGCAGACCATGGGACAGGGATAACAAAGTTAAAACAGGTATTTGACACCACAAACCTTATTTCACCGTGTTATGAAAAGTCACACAGGGCAGTCTTTATTTCCCAGGCTCAGCATTCAGAGCAAACACGCTGCTGTAATCTTTAGCAAATACATTTTTGCTTGCACAATAAATCTGTTCAGAAATCACACATTTCCATTCAAACTAGTCACTAAAGAGTCACGTGTTGGGGCCTATCTCTGCTTTGTGCTGACACTGCATAGGCAGAGAATCACGTGCCTTCATGAAAAAATATCCCAAGTCTTAAGGCAGGACTTGGCTCAGGGTCACATAAGACTCATCCACATTTCATATCGTGTTTCCTCTTCTTTCTTCACCAACCAGTCTTGAAATATGTCAGTTACGTGCAAGCAGACCGACACACACCACAAATACACACCAAGCGGCTGTGTCTATGCTGGGAAATAAAATGGGCCAGGGAACAGTCAAAGGAGGAATACTGCAAAGCACAGCCCATGTCCCTCCGGCTCAGCTCTCTTACCCTCCAAAGCAGGAGGGCAGCAATCCAAACCGGGAACAGTCCCTGGCCCAGCTGCTATTCCCTAACCATGGGCAGCAGCTGGGAAAGTGCTAGGTGGTCCTGACCAAAACCATGCCGAGAAGTCACCGATATGAGCTGTCACATACCATTGCCCATGTCCTGAGATACTGCCAGAGTCCACCAGCTGGGACATCGCCTGGGACCTGGAAGATACTCAGTAAATATCTTCTCTATGAACGACTCCTGTGAGATTTCGGGAAAACTATAGAGGCTTTCTTATCCCTGTTGATCCATAAAATGGGGATAGTAAGCCCCACCCTACATCTCAGTGGTGGAGAGCATTTTCCAACTTGGACAGTAATGGGAAAGCATGTGAGTACCCTGGCTGTACAACTGGGTTTATCCCATTGTGTTGGATAATTTTCTTTTGAACAGAGAGTAAATACTGATTTAAGTGGGTCTAATTCATAATCAGAACAGAATTTTGGCCACTGCTTTAAATTACAAATGAAGCCAGTCATCTGGAAACAGGCATATTTGAGATAAACAGGAATATATACCTCTAAAATATGAAGTTAAAAATATTTTGCCATATTCTGAAATGAAGTGTTTTGCATTTTATTTCCTATTGGTATATATCTTTTTTCTTCTTTCATTTGTGTGAGTGAAAGATGATTATCCATTCTATTTTTATGACCTACTTATTGCTGTTATCTGGAATGATACCATTACCTGAAATTCAGTAAAGAGAGGCTACCACTTCCTTATATTGAGGAACCCAATAAATGGGGTGGAAAAAAAAATCAGGAAGTGGTTTTATTCAGTGCTGTGGATTTAAAGATTATTCCAATCCCTTGATTGTCCAGAAATATATGGGAGACAGCCCTGTAGCTGGGAAGAAACAAAACAAAATGCACAGGATGAAACAGAGGGAGAGAGGGAGAAAAAGAGAAAGAGAAAAAGAGGGAAGGAGAGGAAGAAGGAAGGAGGGAAAGCAAGCAAGAAGGAACCACCCGGGCTGATGTTCCCTTACTCGCTCGTGCACCCACATGCCACTACGGCATTTACAAGCCTGCAGCTCTGCTGGATGCAAACCACCCCCGATTTTCAGACTTCAATGCTGAAGATCCTCCAAATTTTGCAGCCCATATGTAGAGCTATATAGAGATAATATGCTTGAAATGCATAGTTTAGCTACAGTTCTTCCGACCTACACATACAGTAGGTCTCCATTACACATACAGTGTGTAACACATACAGTTCCCCTTACACATACAGTAGGTCTCCATTTAAAACCTGAAAGGTATATACCATCTACGTTGCCCAGCCAGGGCTATATTTCCACCTTCAGGGAAGGTGTAAGTGCGAGGGAAGCATGGCGGAAAGCTGTTATTTTCTGAGGAGTTCACCACCCCCAGCAGGGCTTTACCTCTGGGTAATGTAAGTTACATAGGTGTAGGCTCTCCCGTGAAACTCATGCACGAGACAGTTCTGTGAAAAAGCTTCTGCGCAGCAGTAAGGCTTTTTGCAAAGGCTGGTGTGTGAAAGACTTTCAAATGCATATACCTCATGGTCATGGGAAGCCATAAATGCAAGACTACACCCTCTGCTGCCATGGGTTCACAAAACTGCAATGATGCCATGAGATCGAGAACACTCAACACCAGGTGAGGGTCAGCTGCAAAATATCTGTTTTTCCACGTGGAAGAGTTAACTGGAAAGACGGTTAAAGAGCAATATTCCATGACGTCAGTGGTGTTTATGACATGCCCTTTAATTACCCTTACCAGTAAATCAGCGTGTGCACTTTAGTACTGCAGAGTAGGGCATACATCAAAGAAAATAATAGCTCTGTTGATTAGCTAATTAATATGCTATCGGAGAACTTAAGGAGTCTTTTCACTATTACTCACTTCAAGTAATAACGCTAATTAAAAACATACTGCATGCCTCAGGTCCACTGCTCAACTTTTGAAATAATAAAGCTCTCACATTTATTCTTTTAATTATCTGCTCTGTATTTATTAATAGAAGGATGCTGTCCTATCCCCCAGCTACATATTTAATTCATAGAAGCACAATAGTACACACAGAACAGAGGAGTGAATCTAATCACATCTGTGGTTGGAAAATAAACCTCTTCCCCGTAGGGCCGGGGAAGCCCTCTCCGCACGCACTCTGTCCAAGCCTGCTGGCTGAGACACAGCCTCAGCGTTCACATATTGGGTGCCATCCTGCAGCTGAGGGTGACACCCCAGAAATACAGTGTCAGTGGCTTCCTCTTTCCCCCATTCACCTGCTGATGAGGCTGAAGCCGGCATGGCTAACGAGGTCAGGTGATTAAGAGAGCTCAGATAGTCACTGCTGTCTCTCCCCAATGCTTTTACCTTGTCTGCTTCCATACCGAAGTCCCTTCTTTGCTCAGAGTGATGTTACCTAAAAGATCCATTTAATCTGGGCTCTTTTTCCTCTACACATCTCTAAACTCATATAGACTTTATGGGCCAGGTTCTGCTCTTCTTGAGGACTGTCTCTTAGGAACAGCTGTCTTCAGGACAGTATGCAGCTTCAGTGTCTGTGGGTGCCTATAAGTATTCGCTCATGCGAGCAGGGCAAGTGCAGACCTGCAATTACTGCAAAATTACTGCAACAAGAAGTTTGGCAAATTGTAAATTTCCCTTAGCTCCACTAAGAAGTTTGCCATCAGAAAAATGTACAATGCAAGATATAACCAAAAATTCTAGAGCATTTTCTCAACCAAAGAGGTTCTGCAAAATGTTTGTATTGCTGTCAAAGGGGCCTGGTTGCGATGAAAATGAATTTTTTTTGAAAACCAGATACTTTCAACTCATAAAATAAGAACAACAAATGGAACGTCTTCAAAAACCTTTGCTGAAAAGACTTGAGCTTCCGATCACACTACAGCTTCTGGTTCATCCTGCTTTTATCCTGTGGCTCCAGCTGTCCTAAATCTTAAATCTTCTCCCTGAAAAAGTATATTCCCTCTGCCTTCTGCTGCAATGCCTTTTATTAGCAGAGCTCCATCCGACCGTTACTATCTTGCTTCCCTCCCACCCATGCTGAGTAGGTAACACACACTCGTTGTTTTAACCACAGGGAGTATTCATTCTCCTTTAAACAGGCCATTTTTGCTCAAGACAGAATTTCTGGGCCCAAAGTGCAAGCTCCCTCAGCAGCATCCCAGGTGGGTACTGCTGCCCTGCACCACCACTTAGGTGGCGAAGGTGGGAGCTGAGACCTGATGCCCCAACGGCAGGGGGTTGACATGCCCTCCCCCAGGTACGGGGGGTAGCCTGGGCTTTTGATGGCCAAGATTGCCTGATAGCTCTGGCACCTGGCAAGCCCTGAACCACAGACTGCCCTGCTCGAACTGTCTGGGAAAGCTAGCTGAAGCCTGTCCTGAATTCCTCTGCCTTTTACGAGACTTCTCCCAATGGCTGGGGCTTGATCTAGGTGGCTGCCTTCGGTAGTCTCATTAATTACAAAGGTGTCAAACAGATACTCCTTGCCTTTGTAGTGAACGCAGCCTTTACATCGAACCAGACAGCTTGCTGCTTCCCGTGTGCTTGCCTGCTTTAGCCAGCCATAATTTAGGGCTGGGCTCATCTCTTTAAAAGGTCCTCATAAATCAGAGTTCACCTCTGCCACTGAGCTGCAAGGAGTTTCACTCCTGACTGCAAGGGGAGCAAGAGCAGGCCTGGGGCTGGGAGAGATATGGGAGATCTCAGTGTAAATCTGCGTGGACAGAGAAGCAAGGTTAAAATTTCTCAGAACCGTCTATGGCTGAAACCTCAGAGTTAACGTTTCACTCACGTAGGTTTCCCCATCAAAGGAGTACATTAAATCATGAGTGAAGTATCCTGACCACCTCTTAGGTTGCCTGGAACAGGGAAAGCAGAGTGTACATCAATACTGTAGTGCCTCGGTACGTAACAGGTGTGAAATATGAGTTTCTTTCAGCTTTTGCCTGAGTTTTTGATATGTGGCTCATTTCAGAAGTGCTAATCCTTCGCTTTAGATAAGAAAGGGTTTCACAGTGTGACAGATTTGACCCTGTCGCAAAATCCCACACCATTAAAGGCAGCGGGATCAGGACTGGTTTACACTGAAGAAGGAGTATGGCACACGGCTGTCAATGCCTATCCATGTCTTCCCTGATGAACTCAGCCACAGAGAAATGGTAAGATATCGGTGACTTGTTTAAAAAGCCCAAGTCTGCTGGGATCTGTGCTTGAAGTTTCTTACTTTTGCTGAAAACGGATCATGGAGACTTAGAAAGACAAGCTGTTTTTCCTGAATTTCCTGCTTATACAAAGCATTCATTTAGTCCCAGGAATTTTATCACTACTTTGAGCAAAGCATAAGACTGGGTAATAAAGTGGGAGCTCTAACTTTAGAGACACCATTGGCCTCTTGCTGCCTAGTGCATAGTTAATCCTAACAATACTTTGGGAGAAGTATTGTTTAATTTTTTAATTTTCTGAGAATCGCTAAATTGTACAGAGTATAATTTCTCCATGCGTATTCTGAGTGTAGCCATGCTGCTTTTAAAAACCTTGAAGGAATCGCTTGGTTGTTGTCATGAAGGGTACACATTTTGTCGGTCAAACTTCTAAGCAAATTTTTTTTCCCATTAGGTAAAACAGTAATGTTATTTTCCAGTCTCCAGGTTCTCACCTTGATCTGAAAAAAAAAAGACAAGTCAAAGTTACTGGAAACTACAGGACATTATCTTGTTACAAAAAAGGGAGTATTGCTGTCTTTGGGAGCCTGTTCCAGGCTGAAATGTTCCTAATAGTTTAAAATAAAATTAAATTAAATGAACCTTGTGACACGCTTCATTGATTCTGTGAAGAACAGAGGGTATGGCTCATTTCTTTGTCCAGCCCGTGGACCCCAAGCGGGGCCCCTGCCCTGGTGCGCCCGGTGCCGGGGCAGGTGGGTCTGCCCAGACCTCACAGGCGCTGCTCCTCACCTCTGTCACTGATCCTGAGGCCGCCCGTCATCCCCATGCTTCTTTTTTTAATAAACTTCAATTCAGGCAGAAAGGAACAACTGTAGACCGCTATGGGTTATGGTAGAAGAAGGAGAGAAGAGTAAAAGATCTAATTTTTAAAACTGAAGGCACTTGCACACACACACGAGGCCCCCGGCCTGCCAGAGGTCCTTGCAGGCTCGGTGAAGGCTGGTTTCAGCTTCTTGATCCTCAGGCACCTCGAGCCGCCCGCGAGCAGCTGTGGCCCTGTCGCTGAAGTTGGGGCACAGCAGATCTCCCCTCCACCAGGCCTCCTTCCCTCTCCCCTCCCCGGGCCCCCGCCCAAACACACACACCCTCTCCCGACAGCAAGGCCACTCCTGCCTCTGGTGCAGGAGGCAGGGGAGGCACGTCTGCCAAGCCTATGCAAAATCCCTCCAGAGTGTGAAGGCTCACCAGGATCCCCCCGGCTGGTTTGGGGCTCCTCTGTACTGCAAAGGGGTCAGAGAAATGACCAGCTAAATACACGAGGCACATCCTCTCCCTCTCGTGCCACAAGACTGGGTCCTCTGTAAGCAAGGTACAAAAAGCAGTATTATTTTTTTAAAACGTTATTTATTCCCATGAGAAGAAAAGGTAGGATTTGGATCGCAGTTGGGGTTTGGTGCGCTATAGAAACCCACCATTTCTCTCCTTTTTTTAAAATCGCCACATTTGCAAGATGCTCTGCACGCCTCTGTTCATTCTTCAGGCTGTGGTCTTCGCAGCATCAAAAGGTCACAGACCGAAGGCCTGCAGACCGCCGACTTCAGAAAAGGTTTCCTTCCTGCTTCTCCAAGAAGCTGCTTAGCAGGCCCTGCCTCTGTGCCATGCCATAAGAGGCGACAGATTTTCAAGGTTTTTTTGTTCAACTTTGAAACACGGCCTCTTCTTCTGTGGAACTCAGGATGTATTTAACAGGAAACAATAAAGATGCAGGGCAGTTTTGGAGAGGAAGTAGGACATTTTAGGTAGGCAAAAAATAATTACTTATGCTGAAACTGGGACAAAACACCACAGTGTTTACCACGGCTCTCAGGAAGAGTGCCATGGGGTTTTTAATAACGACAAAAATTCAAGATCTCAGCATTGGGTCTCATCCCAAAAAGTAATACGGTTTAAGACCAACTGGAGACTAATCCGGCCTATAAATCACGATGCAGCAGATGTAACCCACTCAATCCTGGACCCAGTCACTTTTGGTCAGCTAAAGCCGATCTTCCAGCCAGCTTTGTTACGAAGGCATCAAGAGATTGAGCACTCGTCTTCATCCCTTGCTGCCACTCCCATCGCTAATTATGTTCATTGTTTCAGCTGAAGCTAATTTATCTTTTGAATTAATCCAGCTTCACCTACTGGCCACTAGATCTTGTTATGTCTTTCTCTGCAAGGTCAAAGGCCTGTTAGCATCTACCATTTTCTCCCCCTGAAGGGAATTACTACACCAGTCATCTTTTAGTCTTCCTTTGGATACTTGAAGCGGACTGTGGTCTTTAAATTTGTCAAGGCCAGACGTTTTCCCCAGTCCTTAAATCATTTCTGCGGTTCTTTTCTCTACCCTCGCCAACTTTTCAACATCCTTTTCAAATGTGGATGCCAGGTCTGGATGCAGCATCCCAAAGTAAAATTACCTCCTTACTCCTACTCAGTATTATCCTGATTATTTGCTCAAGAAGTACATTAGCACTTTTGGTTACTATGTTGCTCTGACAACTCTTGTTTGACTGCACGTCCACCTGGGCACCTAAATCCTACTCCCCTCTCCTATATATTATACCAACTTTCATCAGATACCTTTAAGTGATTCAGAAGGAAACTGAGGGCTTGAGGAGCAGTTTCAAGTGGTCTCTGCTCCACGTGTTGCAAAAAGCTTGAGGTCTTCGTTACCCTCAGTTTCCTTCTCGCCTTCCCACTGCAATAACCTTTGCCCTATATTTTAATACTGAATTCAGTGTGTTTGACACAAGCCTGGAATGTCCAGTGTATACAGATTTAGGAACTGGAGGATCTGTGAGGAATGAAGTTCAGGACAGCTGGATAAGGAAGATCTGGAGCTGTGAGCACACAGGAAGAGTTGAAGTCCATTTTGGGTTTCTGCAGCCTGTGCTCAGCTAAGGCTCATGGTACCAGGGACAGGGTGTAACTCCTAAATCCCTTCTTCTCTTGGAAAGGAGCAGAAGTGATACTATTTTTATGCAGGAACAGACAGTAAATTACTCAAGTTCTATATGGCAAATGTCACAGGGCTGGCGCATGGCTCTGTCTGGCTTTGCAGCAAGAAAACCAAAACAAATCAGCTACATTGGCTCCTCACTTCATACTCAGGTCCTTGTCCTCTCATCATCCACATGTAACGAAGCCCACCTGCAGTTCTGGAAATAGCCAGACACCTCTTACTCCCTTTGGGCAACCTGTCCAACGTTGGTTTTCTCTGCTTTACCCAGGTCACCAACCCAAGCCCAGCAGCTGTTACACCCTCACATACCTCCACAGCGCTCGTACTACACCAGTATACACCCTCAATGCCATGCTGAAAAATACTCTGGACCACGGTAGGGATCTCAACTTATTTCAAGCACTTTGAACAGAAAAAATATGATTATGGGTGAGGGTGACGGGAACACTACTAAGACAAAACCTGGGACCTAGGGAAGCCTGGAGCCCAGGGTAACACATGTGGCCAGGAGCAGTCTGCTCTTGAGGGGCCACCCAAGCAAATGTGAGCCTTCTAGTATTGCTTGGTGGGGGAGCCTGAAGCAGATGACTCGAGTCATTGTCATCTATTTAATTTTGTTGTTTCCAGAGAAAAGGTACTAAGGTGACAATTAACCATATGCTTCTTTTTTTTCCCCCCAAATGTCAACTCTGAAGCTTCATTCTGGTACTAGAGAGCTGCTCTGGGGTCAGTCTGGCTCGTTCAGCCTCACTAGTAACTGAGACCCATGGTCAAACGCTTTCTTTGTTCTTTTTCAGTCCATCCCGGAGGCTGTCACAAGAGAAACAGGGATAAGTGAGGAAAGCATCTGGCCAGGCCGTCCATCAGTATCAGTGCTATTGATGATGTATGAGCCAGAGCAAAGTCCAGCTCACACACCCAGAGCCATGCCGGCTCAGCAGGACTAAAAGGAAAAATTTAAAAAAAAAATAAAAAAAGATAAACCTTTATTTTGTCAAGCAGTAGCCGCTCCAACAATTGGTACACTTGGAGAGCAGTTTTGATGAGTAGGGAGGTACTGTTCTTACAGTCTTTTTCTATGTAAAATCATTACACAGAACCTGGCTTTGAGCTCCTCGGCATCTACAGAGTAAGGCAACACGGTACTGCGTCCCCCCTGCCTCTTGCAGAGGGATAAAAACCTGATTTAGCTCTGCTTCTGGTCCAAGGAGGTGAAGTATTTCATTCTTGATGTTTTTGCTGATAAGAAATAATGGGAAACACCTTCCCTAGGAAATACTTCTTTTCTTTTTTTTTTTTCCTGGTATCTCCTGAAAGAGCATTTTCAGTCTCAGATCCAAGAGGAGTCTTTTCCCATAGGGCTTCTTTTTATGCCCCCTGCAAGACTTGTTATCTGCAGAAACCACCCTAAGCCAGACGCTGGGTTAAGGTGGTGCTGAGAAGAGAGCAAGGTCTCCCGGGAGCCCTCTTACATTGTGCCGCAGGGTTTCAAAGCAGCGTGGCCTTTCACAGGCTGCTGGCAAGAGTGTCAGCAGCCAGCTGACTTTTTCTGCTGGGTCACCAGCCCAAAACTGGGACACACTGGTCTAAACCTCCCGTTTTATGATAACTCTGAGCAACACAGCTCTGACATACCTGGCAGTGAGTTTTGCGCTAGGCTTTTCAGAAGTGGCACACCAAACTTCACCCCGGCAAGAAAAAAGGAAAAAAAAAGATGCTGACCCCAGCTAAGGCTGAACACTCTTCAACACCAGTTAGCAACAGCTTTTTCATCCATTTAAGTGTCAACACTGGAAAATCACAGAAAAGGGCATTTTAGCCAACAAATGCTTCAAAAGGAAAGATACTCACCCACCTCTCCACACCTTTTGCTTTTTAAACCCAATGTTTCTCTGCATGGCTCACTTTGCACTTAGATAGGGATTTGGTTTTGTAAATCACGAGATCCAAGTCCATGTGGCCCCAGGGCTAACAGGGCTGGGGTACCCGGCCACGACAACCCCCAGGGAGCAAGGACGTGAGGTGTCACAGCACCAAGGATGGTGTCGTGGCCCCACCAGGATGGGTGAGGGGTCCCCACTCCTGGCTGGCTGGAATAGCCCAAACCCCAGGCGAGGCTTAGCCTGACCCCTTTTTGCTAGAAGCCGTTCCCCTCCAAGTGCTATGCTGCAGCATTCATCCCAGGGTCCTCACAACACCCCCAGTGTAAGGAGACGGCCTCAACTTTCTGGGTTGGAAAACCAAGGGGCAGATTCTCAGCTGGTGCAAATCAGCATAGCTTCACTGGAGGCCAAGGAGCTATCCCAATTCACCCCAAATGAAAGTCTGGCTCAGAGAAGCGGAGAGACATGTTGCAGCCACTCCACGGGTTGACAGCAGTGCTGGGCACAGAGGTTGCGCATTCCAGCTTCCTGGTCCGACAGTACTGCCGACGTAGCTAGAAATCACATGCAGTGTTGTCTTGCTCCGATCAGCCAAGCAATGCAGAGGACCGGTCCTCAGAGCCAGCGAAAGGTTTTCCACTCCCCTCAGTAGCTAAAATTCACTGTCTTCTCTTTTCAGCAGCAGCGCCTTCAGTTTTTGTTGCCCTTCACCTTTGGCCACCAGAGGATGCCAGCAGGCACGCGATGGCCCTGCCATCCGGTTGGCTTTACCCAGTTACATCTGCAGTGGGTGACAGGCAGAACTTTGCACACACAGGGGACCTGGGTGAGACCCTTTAGCTATGGTGTGAAGGCCAAGCAAAACCATGACAGTCCTCACAAGGCATGGGATCAGTTCCCCAGACTTTCATCAGAAAAACCTCCCATGTGCCCATGAGGGGCTTCTGTTGATAGGAGCGGGGCTCTGGTTTTACATATCATCAGAAGGCATAGTGAGGGGAGCTGCAGAAAAGCCACACACAACGCAGACTTAGCTATACAGAGCAGGCACTTCAGCTGGAGACCTTCCTTGCAGCCATCAGACACGCCGCCCATATCAGGTACATTTCCATAGCTTTTAATGTAGCTTAACAATTGCGTTGGAGACAAAGGAGAAGGCACAGTGTACAGGAAAAAAAAATCCCAAAATGATACCCTTTTATTTGTAAAGCTCTGATGAAACAACTTTCCAAATGACATCCCACTTAAAAACCAATGGAAACCAACCTAACTATGCGTCAGTCACACTATACAGATTGCATCCTACATTTTCAAGATGCCTAAATATCTTATGGAGTATTTACATATGTATCAGTTAGGTAGTAAAGTTTCATCGCAATTTGTTTCTTTCCAGCACATACTTATTCAATGGCAAAAAAACCCTGGGGATGCATTTGCATTTTTGTACAATACTACAAACGGCTAGGGCAATTTTCCTGAGAGAAGGCTTGTTCTTTGAAACTCTTGCTTTAACAACTGGAAATACAGAAAGTGGATGGGGTTTTGTTGCGCTAAAAAGCCTAAGGATGCCTAGTTAAGTTTTTCTTTTAAATTATTTACGTACCATTAAGTTAAAATGTTTACATTCATTCATTCGTATAAAAACCGTTGTTAAATCTTATGCAAATGATTTAACACTGATTGCTGCAACGCAAATTGCACTTCTTTTAAAAAATTATTGTATATATGGAAGAAAAATATCTGATTGCTACCCTGTTTACAAATTTCGACTGAGCCTATACAGTTCAGCCAGAAAATATGAACTTTCATAAACCTCAGTCACAGTGTACTTTAAAGTTATATCGCAGTCTTGCAAAGTGAGTAAATATTTTAAACCAAAAAAAACCCCAAACCCCAAAATCTCCTTAACAAGCTGGACCTTGTGAGACGTGTACCAAATGTGATTTCTTCCAGGGGCATAGCTGGGCTCTGAAGAGCAGAGCAAGGCATGCTGAAGATGGAGGGTGCAAGAGGAGAGGACCAGTGGGGTGAAGACATCAAATTCGGTGCGAGACGTCTGCGCCGACTCAAGCAGTACACACTTCTGACACTCGTTAAAAAGTATCTCGCTATCTCTAGTAATTAAAGCCTTTGGTACTCCCTCCCCGACACTGACAACTTCCGCCAAATTCTTGGGGGAAAAGGCGATGAAAGAGTGAAAACAACTATATAATCAGAAAGGCAGCGCTGCTGGGTAAGTCGAGGATGTATTTCTGGAATCTATCAATAGGTCTAGGTTTATCTCTTCTTTTTTTTTCTTTTTTTTTCCTTTTCTTTTTTTTTTTTGAGAGTGTAAGGCTGCATTAGCTATCCCCCGGTGGGCATTTGCATTCCCTATATTTTTCTTGCATAGATGAGGAACTGGATGCTTCAGCAGAGCCTCTTTTGGAGGCTGAAAAACACCTCTGCCGCCAAGGCACAGAAACAATTTCAGAGGAATGGTCCTTGCCAGCACTCTTGCTGCCGCCGCGACTGCTCCGCAGAAGAAACCGTGCGCGGACGTCTGGGGGCTGCTGCGCAGCGCCGGGATCCAGCTTCCCTCGCGCCGGGTCACGCCAGAGCCAGGGCACACCAGGGATCCTGTCTCACGGACGCCGTCACTTCGGCCGTGGAGGTCAGGCTGACTCCTGTGTACAGCCCGTCTTGACCTGAATACTTAAGGTTGCTGCTTTCGGGACTGGTGCTCTCTCCTGGGCCAGACATCACCGATGAACTCGCCTGGAGCGGGGGGAAGAGGACGAGAGATTTCATTAAGCAGGTGAGCTTTGCACGCACCAGGGTGTGCGTGGGAGCGCAGCGGGCTCGGGGCACCGCCACTATCCCAGGATTTCTATGAAAAGCCAGGGTTTGCCCTCAGCTTGCCCCTGTGCCTCGAAATCCTGAAACTGAAAAGATGTCTCAGGGTCAGCCCACTCATTCAGCCCCGTTGATGGGAGTGATATCTGTGTTTGTAGATCAGCACCTGGTTATCTTCATAGCAAGGTGGAAAAGAAAGCACGTGATGTGCAGAAAAACCTGGAAATCGGACTGTGATGAGGGAAGTAATGTGCGTGTGTCCCACTGCCCCCTACTGAAGGGACACAGAAGCCAACACCAAAAATGTGACCCGGGAGTGGTGGCACCTATAGTTTTGCTTCCACGGTGGGAGAAGCCCGACACATCCCAATTCTCCAGCAGCGGGTGCAGAGCACCTCCTGGAAATCAGCCTTCTTTGGCTCCCTCAGACCTTGAAATGCCTAAAATCATTCCTCACCCTTCAAAACGCTAGCCACAACCACTTTATCCCTGTAAGACTGGCCACTAAAGGAGATGCTCCTTTCATCTCAAGTGGAGAAACACTATGCCTTTGAACCAGGAGCCTTTTTGTTCTGCCACCTACATGCACAAGGCAACACACAGGGGAGCCCTGGTAGGCACGAAGATGAACCTCTGAGCTGCACTGGAACAAGTCCATTTATTTTAACAGAGAAATGGAGAGTTACAAAGACAAAGAAACGATCATTTTTTCCATGAGGCTGAGCAGATCCGCTAAAGAGGGAAAATTTGCAGTGCCAGACAGAGAAGGGGCAACGTTTTCACCTGATAAAGGAAATGTTTAAGAGCTGACTTCATGCAAAATTAACTCTTGGATATGTCAACTTTAAAACCTTAATTTACTTGTTAATGAATAGTCTTCAGATGAGATTCCTTAAAAAGAAAGAAAAAAACCAAAAGAATATCCTAAACTGTGACTGCAGAAGCTTCCTGCCTGCTGTTTAAGTGAAAAGTATACATATTTAATCATTTTACAAGAGTAGAGCTCTTGGCTCTCCTGGAGCCATGCCAAGCTAGCAGTCCTGACATAGGAAAAGCAAGGCTTCATTTATTCAAAGGTAATTTCCAAACAGTGCTATGCAGGGTTCTTGTTGCTGTGCTTAATCCAAGGAAAACCTCACCTTCTGAAAGAGATACTCATTGCCAGCGGTCACTTTTGTCTGAAATAACCCGGACTCCAATATTTTCTTTAGCTTTTATTAAAATGGTTGATCGCCGCTATTCTTCCACCCAGCCCTCAACCAGGATCCTGCTCCGTTGGTCGCCAATCAGAAATGCAGAGATGGGAGGAACAACTGCTTGCCCCCAAAAAACAACCATAATAGCTCTAATCCTAAGAAATATATTTTATCGCTCTCTCAAATACACAATTGCCAATCAGTGATAACAAGTCTTCCCTGTGACTATGCACGGAGAATTCAATGAGGCAGGTGTTACGCTAACCTTTGGGTCTGGTTTTGGTCTTGCACCAGCCTAGTTTTTCAAAAAGGCTTTTTTTATTTCTAATACATCAAATAGACTCCTGTTAGCACAAAAGACATCACTTTTAACAGCTTGAGTCTCCCACAGTAGAAGAAGGGTTTAAATTAGAGTTGAGCAGTGTTTGCTCAACCTGAGCTAAAAATACCAGGAGCTGCTTTGAAAGGTTCCCATTTGCCCATATTTGCCGCTGTTGTTCCGGTAGGCAAATTATCTTATCACTACCTGTTTTTTCCGGGCTTGGAAAGTGTAATTCACCCTTTTCCTGATTCAGCCCTACAAAGGTGGGGCGCAGGGACCTGCAGTTTCCATGTGGGGTTATCAGCCACCCCTCCCTCGGGCACCCCAGAAGGGAGGACACAGAGGCACATCCTGTTTGAAGACTGCCCATCCCTGCCCGACCAAGGCCAGATCCTGGCTCCATTGAGCCAGGGTGGGCAGGACCTGGGCAGGACCGCCGGGCCTGGAAACCCCACCCCGGTAATGTCATGACAAATGCAGGCAGCTCGGGCAGCTCCCAAAGTGAGACACAGAAAACAAACTTTAGCTCATGAAAAGGACGTGGCTGAATCACAGTTCTGCTCCCGAGCCTGCCTACCTCTGCCCTTACTTCTCTAGCTTTAAAGGATGAAAGATGACAGAAGCTACAGTTAGTTATTAGAGGACATTTGTCAGCTGGAATAAATAAGCTGAACAATGCTGCTAAAGTCAACGAGCTCTTCTAATTCACAACAGCTGGCTCTACCAATAAAAAGGTAATGGATTTATTTTTATTGCTGAAATCTGATAATCAACTGAAGCTCAGCTTCCTGAGGAAAAAATGAATGAAGCCCGTTGGGAAGAGCTTGCCTCTCAAACAAACAGAGGAAGGTTGCATTTGTATCTGCAAAGCTGGTTTAAGAATCCCTTCTTTTTACGTAAACCAGCAAGAGCTGGTCATGGGGCAGCCCCCAGGCAGGTTGTCTGGATCGGAGGTAGCCTCTCTGTAGAAGACCTGCCCACCACGCTCACAGAGAGACCTCAGCCAGAGCCACAGAGAGACTTAGACACCTACATCCTACCCAACCCTGCCAGAGCCAAATTCACCCCCACTAAAGCTGGCCCAGATCAAAACCAGGCTGCTCAGCCTGGGCTGGCCAGCACTTGGGGAGCAGCACCAGCATCTCTGGCTGAAGGACTCCTTCTTTCTTCCACCTACTCCTTCCTGCACTGTCTGCCCACCACGGAGAGCGGGGAAAGGGGAAGGACACCCCCCCTCCCCGGCCTCCACAGCCGAGAGGCAAAAGCTCCGGGCAAGGAGTTGTGCTAACAGCTGGAGGGGGTGGCGAGTAGATCTAGATCTTTGATCTAGACCTTTGCTCTTTCAGATAGACCTTTGCTCCATCCGCTTCATGGGTTCAAAATGCACCACAAATTTTGGACATTACACTAGGTCTGCAGTAAGCTGAGTCTCAGCTGATACTCTTCCTCTTCTGTTAGCTTAGTTTAGTTTCACTACACTTAAATGATAACCGTAGTCAGCTGAAACACACATGCAAAAACTTCTTTTGCAGGTAATGTGTTGTGGCAAACTGCAGCAGAGTCCTTAATTTTCCAGTCTCAGCCTCCCTGTAATAACTGCCATCCCCACCAAGAGCACTCTCTCCCTGGTTTCTGAAGAGTAAGTCTCAGCACTGCGAAACCACAGCTTTTTTTTCTGAATTAGTGACCCTCTTACAACGCAAAGTTGTCATCTCTTGCTAGTCCAATTGATCCTTTGTTTATATTGCAGACGTGTAAGTTTACATATCTTCTAATCTCTCCTTTGTATTATAGCAACATAAAACTGTGGTTAATACTTCATTAATTTCCTACGGGAGGCAACTTCCAGCATAGCTTGGGAAAGCTGATGACCCCTCTGCTGTCGAGGGCTGTATGAGTAATTGGCTTTATTGCTTTGGCAATAAATGTATGTTACCGTATAGATATAGAAGTTTTGGGTAGAACCAAAAATGCTTTCTCCCTGGTTTTCCCTACTGAAACAAAAAAGCTGGATCGCCTTGTTCTGTTTGATACAAAATGAAATGCTTTCTTTTGGATACGTGTACACAGAGCAAAGAAAATGAATGACTGGTTTTATGAAACTGAGTAGGGAGAAGAAAGCAGCATCCTATTTTGTCCAGGAGTGAGGACTAACGCAGAAGAGGTAGGAGACCAAGAGAAGATTTAAACTGGAGTATCAGATCTCCCAGCATAGTACCCTGACTGCCAGACTATTTGATATTTTAGGTTGCCATGTTCCTCATGCCTCCTGTTGGTCTTATTCCACCTGGTTTAGATAAATATTTACTCATGCCAGGACTGAGGTACCGTGTTCCCATTTTCCAGGTGAAAGTCCTAACAACCATGCTGGTGAGCCTTTCTCATGGAAACTCTGTCCCAATGGCTAGGAAATTATTCTATACCAACTGAAATCTTATCATCAGATAGCCTGAAGGACCCTTAGCCATTCAACTCTCCAACATCCAGGTGATTAGGAGATTTTTTTTAAGAGGTTGAGTCTCTGGGTTCATCCAGACTCTGGGAGATACTGTACGGAAGCTGATTCCCTGTTGCCTGCATGAATGTCCTACCAATCTGCTGCCTAAAAAGGAGTGAAGAACACCACCTCTAACCATCTCACGAGCCCTCTTCTGAAAACAAAACAATGCAAATGCAGGAGAAGCTATTCAGTGAACTCAGCCCAGGTAGTCGGGCATTTCGGGGACAGTTAAAACAGCATTTTCCTGCTAGCTCACCACCTGCTGAGGCCGTTTCAGTCAGCTCTCCCACTTTCCAGCCTACAACACTGAAGAGCCAGTCCTGGTAAACCTCCAAGGGAAGTAAGCGCTAGTTTTACCTGCAAGACAACTGTCCTAAGTTATTCTATGGTGTGTGATTACGGTCCTTCTGAGAAAGCTGCAAACTGGAGGCACAGGGTGCAGTAGAGTCTTCTGAAAGAACAGCTTCCCTGGTGCTGCTGAGCCTTTACTGACATCAGCCCTGGTTCATGGAGCCTCCATGTCCTGCCATAAAAAGCAGATTTTACAGCAGTTTTCATACTGCCTTTTATCCTAATAAGGGAATAAAGCCCTTCTGGTAATCACACCAGTGGAGCCCCTGCATGGAAATGGATGGGTGTGCGCTACAGACCGTGCCCTTCATTTCAGCAAATTATTGTGCATAGGTTTTCTCTGTACAGTTTCAGCAGCATCAAAGGGAGAGTAGGTATAGATGCAGATGCAGGCTGTCTGAAACCTTCAAATCTTCTTTTTATGGGGATGTACGGCAACTTCATATATCATGCAGCTGGACCTTTTCCATATTAGTAACACAGGACACCCAGTACTTATACTGCTTAGGAAAACAGAAATAGGCCTAATCCTAGATCCAGATGTGAATTTGGCAAATAGCCCCTTTACAATGGGACAGCGAAATATCTCCGATCCAAACACTTCTACATTTTGGGATGTTTGAAATCAACTTTGCACCCACAGCAATTCATTAATCATGTCTTTTAAATGTTTAAACTTCAGCTAGAACATAAAATCAACATTTAAGGTTCTTGCTAATTTGTCTCAAAATTGGCATCGTATAAGATTCCCTTCATGAAACGGATAGTCTCAAAGACATGTCTAAGAGTAATTGCTGCCTTTCTCTTTTTCCACCCTCCCCTCTTTATTTTACTTTAAAGGAGATAAAGAAAGGTAGGGCAAAAAGTGAATATTACTGACACAAATGAATTCTGCTGAATCTCATTTCTATTAGATTGCTACATAACTGGGAACTCTTTTGGCAGCCTCCCATAAAAGGCATAATAAATTACTTTTGTACCAGTAGAGGAATTCATTTTCTCTGTTTCATTTAGCAACAACATCGCTGTGAATTTCAGACAACAGTTTCTAAAACGTCATCAGATTTCTCTGCCTAATGTCAATTTGGCATTTTTCCCCTCCTCACAGAATAAGGGCTGGAGAAGTAAAAACAGAGCAAAACAAAAACAAGTTGCCATGCCAGTTGTGTAACGCGCGGGGAATGAGCCAGGTTCGCTCTTCCAGCAGGTGCCCGTGTTTCGGCAACGTCACCAGCGCCGCTGGCAGGAATCGACGCCGTTCTTGTTAAAGTGACCAAAGAGTACAGAGCCTGGATTCATCCATCTGAGGGTTTTCTCCCGCCTGACTGGCCTGGAGAAGTTTATTCTCCTTGTGCAAAGCCATTGCCTGTTCTAAGAATAAATACAAACCTTCGGGCTATCAATGGGTCAACTCAAATGAAAAAAAAAAAAAAAATCAAGGAAAAGAGAAGTCTAGTAGAATATCTTTGCTTCGGCATGTGATCAGATTACAGGCTGCCTCGCTCTAAAACGCTGACATCCCTTCGCGCCTGACAACTTCAATGCCCCTTATGAGCGCTCAGCCCCTCCCACGGGATTTAGGCCCATAAGAAATTGTTTCTCTTCCTTCGCAGCTAGTGATCATGTTCCCAAATGATGCCCGGGGCAACGGGAGCCAGTCCTAACAGCCACCACTTCCTACTTTCAACCTCCAGTCACCCCGTCCTTATCCCATTGAATTGCTGATGCTTGGGCAAAGCCAGGAACCCAAGGGAAGGATGTGACCATACCCACGACATGTCCTGACAACAGCTCCCATGCAAATCCCGTCCTCATTTACATACATTTGGCGCTGGGGTGCATGAGTGGGAGATCACTAGCCCCTCATATAAGGTGGGGGGAGAGTCAAGGGGATGCCCATATGTCTGGTCGCTGCTTCAGAGCATTTCACAACCTTCCTCCATCGCCTCCTTTTATTGAAATTTTTCACGAGAGGTAATTTGCAAGTGCTTTGCATATGCAGTGCACATCTGATCGAACGGCGGTGGAGAAAAGGCTGTGCAGATGTTACCGTGCTGCCTGCTGGATACAAGGGGATAGATTTCCCTGCTCCTCATGGACGTGTCCTCTCCCAGCCCGATCTACTACAGAAAAATCAGGGAGAACTGAAGTCCTGGCACTGGGGGATGCTGTTGTGTAATTAAGAGCAGCCTCAGGGTCCCTGGGATTTGCTCTTAGTTGCTAACAGTTTTCAGCTAGCCTTTTGGCTCACAAATGGTGCCCCCACCCCACTTTCCTCTGGTACACACACAACTCCACCTGGCAAAATTATATTACAAATTGTACTATTAAAATTATAACATAAAGATTATTAGTAACAGGTTTGATATGCTCTCCTAGGGAGAAGAGCTATAGAAAGGAAGGCAGGCTTTAGCCAGCCAAGAAAGCAACAGCATAGAGGACACAGAATCTCCTCTATATGGCCTCTTCTTCCCCGAGCAGCACACGGCTGCGCTGCCTACAGCCTACACTGCTGCCTCGGCCTCAGCTGGGATGGGGTTCTAATTCTGTCCATTATATAAAACCCATGACATTCCTCAGATCAGGAATCCTGCTTAAGGCAATCAAAGGAAAATTTAAGGAAAATTTGGCTGCATTTTTTCCTTTGCAAATATTAGGGGAAAGCCTAAACCAGTGCCTAGTAGTTCACTGGGGGTAGCCTGAAACCCTGTAACAGTTCACTTCTTGGTTAGTGTTTCTCTTTTTTTGATGTGATCTGCTTATTTTATTGGACTGACAGGGTTTTCTCATGTCAAAGACAAGCCCTTTCGGTAATGTCCTTGTCTGGCAGCATCAGAACCCAAAACCCAGTGCCTCTGAAACTGGGTGGCCCTGTCAGTCCACAAACAATCGCATTTGCTAAAAATGTTTTTTTTCCTCCCCTTGTACAATGAAACTTTGTACGTCAGGAATTAAACTATTGAAAGGAATTTGGATGTGGGAACGCCGAGACATATTGAAAAATAGTTATTATAAACAATGTCTTCTTTTTATTAATAAAGGAGTAGAGAAAGCCACATTAGGAAAGCTTTTCAAATCATGTGGCAGATTAAAGGATACAGAAGGCTCGAGGAGTGAGTGCGGATACGGATATGTATAGCCAAGGGGTTAGAAATTAATCTACATTAAGCTTCACAACTTTAGCGGTAGTATTTGTTATCACACATGCTAACTGAGTGAAGAAAGGAAGTTTGAGGTGGTTTGAGTACATGATGTAAAGTAAGGATCAAAACTAAAGCAGGGGGTGATCAGCGCTCCTCTGGTGCTCCTCTGGAGCTCGGTGCTGCCAGATGCTGAGGAAGAGCCCGAAGAGCCTGAAAAGCCCTCTGCGAGGAAAGGGCTGATCCCCTACGCACTGCAATCAGCGGGGCTCCCCAGCCTGGTTGCGGCTGGGTCTGGGTTGGGGTTTAAGTGCACATCTTAGTTCAAAACAAAAGCCTCTATGTTTCCCTCCACACAGCAGGATAACGTTTTGCTGGGGTTTACCACTCATTTGGGATAATGCATACAAAGGCATAGATATATTAAACAGCTTTTGGAAAACCTGAGAGCATCAGTGCCTTGAATTATAAATTCAGACCATTTCAGAAAAAAAGGGGTACATGCACAATTGTTTCTTGAAAGGATCAATTGGGCATGATTTATTGTCTTTGCTCCAAAAGAAAACCTTTGAAATAGAAGAACTTGAACGTTTCAAAACAAAATGTCTGGGGCTAAGGCATGGTTAACTCAATCATAAAAATTATATAGATCTTAATTAAGAGGTTTGTAAAGTACTTCAGCTTGTCTTTGTGTTTACAGCTATATGTAATATCCTCCGAAAATCTTGTTCCAGTATCAGCTAACAAAACTGGAAAGTTTGTTTAGATTATTGTTCTGCTAGATAAGATAAAAGCTGCGATAACATTGCACAGTGATCAGCCTGCTTACAGACACGGACACCGGCTTATGGCTTACCCCAGAGGCTGCAGTCTGTGTGCTGGGAGAAGCGGTTTTGCTACAGTCATCTGAGTTGGTAGAAGACGTGGATGTTGGAGTCATAGGAACTGCAGTAGTACTGTTACCTGAAAGATCGGGAACTGGTATTAAAACCAAATATTTTCCAGCAAGGGGAAAAAAACTCTTGCAGCTCAACTGTCTTATCTTTTTATATTTACCAGAGCATGCCTTTGACTTATTTATGTTCTTAGGTTTTCGCTTCCTGGTCTGAATTCCTTCTTTTTTCATAGCAAGAGGTCGGGGAACCTAAAAAAATTAAATTTCCACACTGATCATAGAGTTGTATATATACTCTAATACCAAAAATCAAAATACACTACAAGATCAAATGGTGAAGTTGAAAATGCCTGTTGAAGTCATGTATAGCAAGTCAATTTTTCCTGTGTCACAACAGCAATTCCAAGAAACCTGTGCATTTTGTTTGGGCACAGCAATGAATTGTTTCAAGGGGAGTTTTATCTGAATAAAGAAAGCAGGGAAACCTTTTTCTTGATGTGGCCTCAACAATTTTACCAACACCTCAGTCAGCCCATAGATAAATAGCATGCTTTTAGGGAAAACCAGCATCATTTGGCCATAGGTCGTATGAAATTAAATTGGACGGGGTGTATCTGATCTCTGACTCCTTATTCCAGTCAGTCAATTAGGAGTTATCTCCAGTGGCTGGTTCTGGAAAGCAAGAATGCATATCAGGGGAAAAAATATCAGGTCTTCCTGTGGACCAGCTACACAAACCAGATCATCGCCCCTAAGTGTCTTAGGACAGAAGCTTTGGGCCATAATCAGTTTAGCATTTGTTCTTATAAGCAGTTTGGCTCGTGATACAGCTTTATAGTATCCAAATTTATATTTATAGGGAAAACATGCTCAAAAATCAGCTTTGTGTTCTGTGTCATCACAATGATAATCATTATCCAGAAAACATTGGTTTAAAATATATTTTAAGGTAATGATAACAAGAGTTTGGGGAAAGACAATTCAGGCATATGCTTATTACCATTATAATGTTTAAACCTGTGATATAATTTACTTTTTCCTTGAGGACTAGACCAAGTCCCAATCGCTCCTAATGCCATCGCTCTTCAAACACTTGTGCTTGACTGTAACTTAATCCACCGGGGCATAACAGGCTCCAAGTCTCACCCAAAACATACTCCAGCACATTCAGGATAGAGCTATTTTCTTCCTCTATTATTGCCTAGCAAAGGCTGGAATGAAATTTAAACTTTTGCTGGCATAGCTATGTCTGCCCATGAAAAACTGTCTTATTAAAGGTCTAGGATTTTTTTTTCCCCACGGAAGAGCTGGTTTAAATCCTGGTGGGAAAAAGACCTCTGCCACTCAGCCAGAGGTGGTTTCTTTGTACAAATCTGCTGGGAGAGCTACAATGGCAAACACGTAACCTGTCAAAAGCATAACTTGCTAAACGGTGTAACCATTTTCTAATGCTGGGCATTTTTCGGTCATTTTATCCATTTTTTTTAACTCCGCGATCCAAACCGCGAGCCGAGACCATTAACATCAACAGAAACATTGCCCCGACTTGAGGAAGCCCGATATCACCCCCCCAAAGCCGCCGGGCGCCCGCCGGCGGGAGGACGGGCCCTTTCCCAAAGGAGCATCAGAGCCGGCAGGGAATCTCCCGCGACAAAGTGGCCGCTTACCCCGTGGAGCTTCATGTAGAGGCCGCAGGCGTTGCAGACGGGCTCGCCCTCCGCGTTCCTGCGCCACAGGGTGGTGGTCGTGGTGTGGCAGTTGGCACAGGACAAGCCCAGCCGCCGGGACGAGGGCTAGAGGCAAGCGTAGGCAAACACAGGCGTTAAACAGGCGGGCAGGAGCCAACGATTTATGTCTTTACGGTTTATAAAAAGTACTTTGACACGCAGCGGGGACGGTTGGAGGTTTTTTTATAGCATCTACCAGTGATATCCCAGAATTAAAACAAGATTATCCTCATTTCAGAGACTGGAAAGCTGCGAGTCTGCAACTCCGGGCAGTTGCAGCAGGGGCAAAATTCACATTTTGGGAGCTGCTGACCCGGGAACCTCTGTTCAGACCACCGGGCACTGGCTCTTCCTCCAGCAGGACGGCTAGGAAACGTCTCCACTACAGCTCCGTCCAGCTGAGAAGGCACCTCACTCCTGTGCCACCTCTCCAGACGGTTCAACGCCCTCTCCCCTGTGCGGCGGGCAAAGGGGCAGCTCTGAACCTGCCACCGATACTCCCGACTCATCGAAAAAATCAGCCGCTTTAATCACCTTCCCTCGGTGGCACCAAACTAACTTTACTGGGCGCAGGGGGGTAACACGTACAACAGCGGCATCTTTATAAAAAGATCTTTTTATCATCACTCATTTTATCCTTGTGCGAAAAAACAACGTGCCTCGGGAGTATGTTTTACAGAACAGAGCTTCCTCTCGGCCAGCAGAAAAGCTGGTGGGTGACAACAAGGTCCCCACTGCAAACAAGCCATTTATGACACTCTTCCGTGGAGTTTGGAGCCAAGATGAAGCAACCTTGTATCAGAAATAACCGTATAACCCGGAGCTTTATGGCTGCAGGCTGTATATCATGAGTGAAGGCAGTCCTCATAAACATGTGAAATGAAGGTGAATGGGTTATAAAAGTCCCTGTAACAAGTGATCTCTTTTACGTTCATCCCAAGCAAAGAATTCCAGCTACATCATAAATCTAGTCTTTTTCAAAGTATGGCATTGTCAAAAAAAATATAAAAAAATCTGTGCCTAGCTCTGTGTCTGGCAGCTGAATAAGTTTACATGGAGAAGTCAGTTTTAGAGGATTGCATTAATCTTATTCTGACTATAAAGCGCCCATAACCGAAATTACTAACTTAAGGGTACAATGCCCTTCCTCTTGAATCATTTACTGCTGGATTGTTAGACGTAACTCAGTCACCTTTGATACTGCAGAGCTGCTTGCCACTTGGGAAACCGATAAAAATGTTTTGAGAATGAATAATATTCCAGAGTAATAACTGAGTCTCTTGAATTTTATCTGTTCGAGTTTCTTTAGCAGTAAACTGTCGTCTTACACCACAGCTTAGAAAGAACTCCAGATTAAATACGAATTTTGTAACTTTGAATCAGTAATCCATTATTAATTGCACAGCAAAAGAAAAAACAGCCAAGTGTAATACAGGCTGAAGCACACGCATATACTTTTTAATCTTAAAAATCCAGGTCTCATGAAAACAGAATTTTTGACACTGTTATTAAACACGTATCCTCACAGCGTCCAAATTGCACTCCTTGATTCAATACGAGTTTTATATGGATCGGGTAAAAAAAAGCTGGTCTTTACACATATGCTTCGTTTTCTTTCTTCGCAAGTGAAATGCTGTCAGAGGTTTCACTCTGTTAAATCCTTCTTTTGTATGCAGTCTGGTATAAATCTTCATATATTTTATTTCAATAGCTTTTGCTCATTCCCATACCTAAACAAATGGGAGTTTTTTTGGCACGTTTTGAAGCTAAAATGACTTTTCTGGTGCAGGAATTTTATCAGAAACTTTGGGGCAATCTAAACATGTTTAGCATTTTCAAAACATTTTCCCTTCTCACCTACATATTTCCAACTGTATGAACACACAGTCATGGTTGATTTATAGTTATGGCCAGGGTACTCGGTAGGGATTGTTACGCAGAGCTATTTCAGAGTTATTTTGCTGAGGTGTCAGGCTGAAATCGGGCTGCAGTTTGACTCTGTTTTAGACTCCTCACCCCCATCCCTCCTTCAAAAAAAAAAGAAAAAAGGAAAGAAACACAGAAGTGCCAGAGCCGGGTATCAGCTACTTGAAGTCTGCATTGGGCCAGGGTGCCACGGCCAGTTGAGCTCTGACACTTCAGACAAGCAGCAGATTTGGCCCGACTGCTGCGTTTGTCCCCAGTGATGAGATAACACCTTGTGTCATGAAATTTAGTAGATGACCAGCTAGAAAAAACGGGCACCCAGCAGTAATTAATCTCTGGCTTAAAGTTAAATTAACTCTTTGGCTTAAAGAAAGGTCTTCAAGCAGAGGTGGGCTTGGTTCGTGAGCGCTTACTGTCTGCTCTGATCATCGCGCATTTGGTTTTTGTTCCCCCACCCCCCGTAAGGGCATTAAATTCAAACAGTTGTGAAATAAAGAGCGGGATGTGTTTTAACGCTAGGAAAACAGGCATGGAGCAAAGCAGCTGGCTGATTGAAAGGCGCTTGAAAGGCTGATGGGTTTGATACACGGTCTCCATACACAAGGGTCCAAACATCAGCTTGGATTATACCGGCGTGATTTATTGTGGCTCGCTCGGTAACAGCCATTACTGAAGAGCGTATTCTTTCTCTCTGCTGACCTCCACCCAGATTTGCTAAACATAATGTGCAGTTCCCGCTTGTTAAATTTTCTCCTTGCCTATTCAGTGCCAGCCTGAGTTATAAACAGGGGTTCTGGTTTGTACTATTTATTTCCCCCCCTAGTTTTAGGAGTATATTTTTAGAAAAATTGCCGCTCATTTCTTAGGAGTAAAACAAAACAAAGGCTATTATCATTGTTTAAACAATTGGTTTTCTTTGAATTATATACAAAACTTGCTTACATTCCCAAGGATCGAGCTCTCAGCAAACAAAGCAGGTCTGGAGAAATTCCTAGCTCTCTGAACAAACACTTTCCAACCTTGATTTTTTTTTTTTTCTGTTGGAAACATCCAACGTCAGCAGCACAAATTTCTTCCAAGCCGCCGATGTCCCCTCACCGACAGGGTCCATCAACTCAAAAAACCAGGCTAGCCCGCGCTCAGTGTGCGGCTCACAGGGGGCAGAGGGCGATTTCGCCAGCGTAGGGCCCAAAGGTGGGCCTGAAGCAGCGCCCAGAGGGTTGCCAGCCCTGTCGCCCACGTCGTCACCGCTTTGGCCTGC
Source organism: Fulmarus glacialis (assembly GCF_000690835.1). Taxonomy (NCBI): domain Eukaryota; kingdom Metazoa; phylum Chordata; class Aves; order Procellariiformes; family Procellariidae; genus Fulmarus; species Fulmarus glacialis. Next base: position 55 of record NW_009196464.1, on the reverse strand, counting down.
CAACCTGTTCAGAAGCCCCGCTTCGGTTCTGCAGCCGGGGGGATCACAGGGCTAA